>NW_028132942.1:0-184726 GCF_964374135.1 Grampus griseus | reverse complement strand
TATTGGTTACAGCTGATTTTCAAAGCTCTGTTTCTTGCTGCTGTACATCCACTTGATTCACGTACAGAGAGTCATCAATAAATTCTTTTTCAGATTCTTACCAGTCGTATATATTCTTTTCCGGTGACTTGAGTGTGCTGAGTGCAGTTCTTTTAGCTACCGTGTAGGCCTTGTTGATTATCAGTTTGGTATTTGGAATGGTATCTTTGCTAATTTCAACCTCCTGGATGATGCCTCACCCCTCCCCACCTTTCCCGTTTAGCAGCCTTATGCGTGTTTTCTACATATTTGACTATGTTTTTGTTTTGTAATTTATTTCATGTGTAGCCATTTTGGATTCCACCTTTAAGTGATATCTTATGATATGTGTCTTTTTCTTTTTGAATTCTGTCACTTAGAATGATCATACGTAACTCCTCCGGAGTTGTTACAACTGGCCATATTTCATTGATTTCCAGGCTGAATAATATTCCACTCTACCTAAGTACCACATCTCTATCCATTTTTTCCCTCCAGAGACATTTAAGTTATATCCTAGTCGAGGATCTTTTAAACAGAGAGGGGGTAAACATTGGGGTGCCTGTGTCCTCTCGATTTTTGTTTTTCCCAAGATATACGCCCATGAGTGCAAGTGCCCTATGCTCTGTAGCTCATTTTTTAGATGCTTTAGTAAACACAATACACTTTTCCAGAATGGCCGTTGGCAATATACATTTCCACTATAAGTCTCACAGGGCTCCCTCTTCTCGTTGCCCTGTCCTGCATTTCTGTTGTTTACGCTTTATGAGGATGGCTCTTCTGACTGATGCGAAGTGATATCTTTTGTAGTATTGACTTCCAGTGCCCACCTGTTTGGTTGGCTAAAAATGTGTATGCCCTTTTCTTGAATATATACAGAAAAAAACGCATGCACCCTTTTTGGCCAACTGCAATGTTGGCAATGTTCAGCTCCTTTTCTTGTGCTTAATGGCGAGTCCTTTCTACCTCCTCAAATCCCTTTCCTGCCATTCTCCCTTGCTTACAAGTCCTTTTCTCTGACTTTCCTCAAGACATTTTTCAGTGATGGATATTTTCAACTCTGCAGTTTTGTGAATTTTACTGCCCCTGAGTTCCATTGTTCAACTTGTGTTTATGGGAACTGGCCACAAAGCAGCGGGATTTCCTCAAGCCCTATACTGTTTCCATGGGCAACCCTAGCCTTTGGTCAATTCGTCTTCCTGATTGGAAATTAGAGTGACATGTGCCTGTCTGAACACCTAGGACTTGTCTCTCATTGTTCCTCATCCTTCCACTTCATCCTCTGGACAAATTCCAAACTGTACGCAACAGGATGTTGACAGTGCTGACATCTCCAAGTGGGCAGACTGTTAGTAAAGACGCTGGAGGGGTGAACCCGAGCACCAGGAGATGAGGAGATGAGATGCCTTTTCCAAACTCTTCCCGATCAGACGGTATACCATCCTCTGGGTGTGACAGACATGTTTTAGCAGTAGGAAGAGTCCCATTCATGTAAGGAGAACACCAGGGCTTTTTCAAAATCAGTGTCTCCCCGAAACCCAAACTGGGGAAGTTTTTAAGCTACGGCTACACATATGTTCATTAAGGGCCTTGGGAAGTAGGCAGAGTCCAAACTTTAGATGATTGAAGTCTTCAGGGTCAGAAGCACTCACCACCAGCTTCCCTTAGGCTACACTTTAACTATCATTGATAGATGATGTCAATAAAAATATCTATTCTTTTTCAGATTATTTCCCCTTATAGGTTATTGCAAAATGTTGAGTGTAGTTCCCTGTGCTATACAGTAGTTCCTTGTTGATGATCTATTTTATACATAGCAGTGTGTATGTGTTAATTCCAAACTGTTAATTTATCCCTCCTCCCACCTTTCCCCTTTGGTAATAATAAATTATAAGATTTTATACTTCTCAGAAATGGGGGAGCTGAAAGAGAGGTATCATTTTCAATGGAAAAGCATTTAAAACAAGATTGAAGGTTTAACCAAGATTATTAGATGTACATCCTTGGAAAGAAATCACTTCGTTTCTCTAATATTGACCTGACAAATAAGACAAACCTTTTCACTGAACTTGCTTATAAAAAGTGATGGAAATATCAAATGGAAGTGTTAGAAACATCTTATTTTACCCGAGCCTTATACACTGTTCTATGTTAACTACAGTTTGGCTCACACATCTGTTCATTGAGGTTACAATAGTCTCAATTTCTGTTACTGATCCTCCAGAGTGGACCCCAACAAGTGTCCCCCTGCCCAGTGTCATTGGGGCCAACAGATCGAGACTGAGTTTGGTTCACAAGCAAAGGAAACTTTATATTTTGATCAGAGAATGGAGAGGTGAGAGCATGCACTACCCCGTGGGCTGTGGGCTGGGCTGCTGTGTAGAGATCCTGTCAGAGTCAGTGGGAGGGAGGGAGGCGGCGGAGCTCTCGAGGGCCGGGTTGGCTGTAGCTCAGGCTCTATATCGTGGAGTCTGCACTGGGCCCCAGGAGCTGAGGTGTCGACCCAGCCATTCTGCACTAGGAAATCTGGTCTGAAGTGCCGGGTGTGGAACCTCTGCATGCGGGACCCTAGGAGCACGTGAAATTAGACAAAGCACAAAGGATAAAAAAGGTTAGACTTGACTTTATTGCCCAGATTCTATTTTTATCTCCCAGGGGTTTTTAATGGGCTTTGCTGGGGACAAACCCCTCCTCTGCCTTTTGTCCCGTTCCTCATTCTTGGAGTGCTGAGGGTGCAGACCCTTCTTCTGTAACTGCTGAGTGCTGAGTTGGGAGCCCTCATACCCTGGGGCGAGGGTCAGAGCTTCTCCCCAGCAGCCTCCCGGTGACGTTGATTGTCCCCAGGACCCCTGCCTCCCTGCTCGTCCACCTGAGCACCAGCATTGGAAGTGTTATAGATTCTAATGACCTTTAAGGGTCCAGGAAAGAGATGTGCAGAGACGCTGTGGGGGCCGGTTTCACCCCGCCCCACATTTGTTCGGCCACCTTAGGCTGACCGTTTCTGCCAGCCTAGATGCTCTGACCAGTAGTCTGCGCTTTCTTCAATTAGGCCCCTGAATTAACGTACAAACAGCACCAGGTGTCAGAGCCCTGCCCGCTCAACTCCCAGACAGTCCAGGGTCAGTGGTGATAAGGACCATGATGGCTACTGAGTCAACAGCCTTTTGAAGTAAACAGGAGTTCAGCCGGTCTTATTGGCCACCATCATCACGGTGTCTGTAGGCTTTTCTATGGTGACAGTGTGGTATACTGTTCCCCCGCCAAGATTATTAGCTCCCCGCTGGGTGCAGTAAGTCCTGCAAGCAGTAGTCTACTCTTTTGGGACACACTCTTGTTGTTTTATGAGAGAAACTCCAGGTCAAGTGATGTTCACACGAGTCGTCATGGTGCCCTGTTGCCCCCGGTTATCTCTCTGGATGTTGGAGTTGGAGGGCCTCCTCACTCGAGGTCAGTGTGCCCACGGAGCGAACCCTGCAACTTCAGGGCATGGTTGGTGGTTAGGATCACCACGTGGGGTCCTTTTCCCTTAGGAGGGAGGTGGCCTTTTGGGCTGCTGATTTCCAGGTTTTTAGATACCGCCAGTATCTTGGCCAGATGTGGCAGTGGGCCAAGCCCCTTAGTGACCGTAGTTTATCCTACCTGGATGGCATTCTTGCATTGTTCCATTTCAAGTGGTCCCAGTTTTTGCACTAATTCTCCAATGGCGATTCACCTTTCACCGGGAATGTAAAGGTCAAAGGGTTTAGCTAAATTAGGGAGTTCCAGGGCAAGGGTCTGAATTGACTGCTCTTTCCATTCTTGAAAGGCCACTTCTGGATTCTATTCAAAAGGATCATCATCTTTTCCTTTCAGTGTTTCATATAGAGGCCCAGCTAGTAGACTGTAGTTAGGGATCCAGAAGCAGCAAACCCTGGCCTCCCCAGGAACCCCTAAGCTGTCTTCTAGTTTTAGAAAGGGGTAAGGCTGAAAATGGTTTCTTCCCTTTCCTGGGATGGGCTTCTCTGACCTTGTGTGAGAATGAAGCCCAGGCAGGTCACCGCAGTCTGTGATATTTGAGCTTTTTCTTGGACAACTTCTATCCTTTATTTTCTTGGTAGTTCAGAGGCCTCCTTAGTAGGGCTGGCGATCAGAATGTCGTCTGCATATTGAAGGAGGGTTTCCTTTTCCAGAGGTAGAACTTTTAGGTCTTTAGCTAAGCTTTCCCCAAAGATGGTGTGGGAATTTTTGCACCCTTGGGTCCAGACGGCCCGGAAGTATTGTTTTAGTTGTATGTTGAGTCCTGCCACTCACAAGCCAAAATTTCTTGTGACTCTGGGACTAATGGAATACAAAAGAAGGCATCATTGAAGACTAATACAGAATACCATGTCCTGGTGGTTGGTAGAATGACCAGCAGGGTGTAGGAATTAGGAGCAACTGGAGGTATATCCTCGGTGGCTTCACTGACTGTCCTGACATCTTTTACCAGGTCCCCAGCAGCCCATGGGGCTCTCGTGGTCAGACCAATCCCAGAATATGGAGCTCACCTGGGCAGGTACCCCACCCCCACCCCAGCCCACGGGGCTCTCGTGGTCAGGCCCCTCCCAGGATACAGAGCTACCCTTGCAGGTACTGTGGCAGGGCTGGGCACACAGGAACCGTGCACATAGCCCTCATTGCAGAGCACCCCCAGCTCACCTGTCGCTCAGAGCTGACACAGAGCACCTCAGAGCAGGACTTGAACTAACAAACAGCAGCTGCGACAGGTCTGTGACCCTGGGCATCACTCCGTGAGGCCTCCCTCCACCTGGTCTTCCAGAGACTTCCACTGCACCCGGGGCACCAGGCCTCTGTCTCCAACCACCACCCACCCCGCCTCTCCCTGACTCCTGGGTTCCTCTCATTAGGAGAGGGTTTTCTTGAAGTTGTCTCCCACTCATGGGCCAGATAAAATGATTAGAAAACAAGCCAAAGCTGCAGCCCCTTGTCTATCCTGACTCTCAGGAGCCCACACCTGTTCCTTGGACCTGGCCGGTTCAGCAAGTTCCATTTTCTGTAACTGTGAGCCCCTGAGGGGTGATGATTGGCTGACCTGGGCAGCCTTACCGTGCCGGCCAGCCCTCCCCAGGTGTGCCTGGGTTGAGATCAATATAAATACCACTCCAGGCAGCAAGAGCCCCTGCAGCCGTGCCTGACGCCATTTTCTCTGCCCCGTCAGCAGTCTCGGGGCTGGGCTGGTGGGAGGGAGTGAGAGGCCACGGCTTTGTGGGTGGCCCAGTGTGAGTGGGGCTCTGCTGGACTTTCTGCAGCAGTTGCCAGGCTGCCACCTGCTAAAGAAGAGGATGTGTCACCCATACCTGCTGCTGGAATTTCTCCCTGGGCAGAGGTGAGGAAGGAAAAAAGCAGTGGGGGCAGGGACAGGACGGGTATCTCAGGCAGGGAAATGGAAATCTTCCAGAAGAGCACCCAGGGCCAGGACCATCCTGACTGGCCTGCAGGCACCAAGTCGGCCGGCATGCTGTCACTCGTGTGGCTCTATGGCCCTTCCTCTAGGCTTTCAAGTCCTTGTATATATTCAGGTGTTTTACCTGGGACGGGTGGGAATAGTTCAGCAGCAACTGGCCTGGGGCTCAGCTCACGTTTACTCACAGATGCCTCGGCACGGTGCCCCAGCTTTGCAATGAGGACGCTTGTTGCGTGGGGGCTGCTGGCTGAATGGGAGACGATTCCCCACCACTGACCAACTTCAGAATTGTTTACAACTGGAGCAAGTGCCCTGATACGGTTTTCCTCTGTGTAACTGGTGGGTTCTGTGTTTTTTTCTCTTTTTCGTTTTTGGTTCAAGGTAGATTTTATTCCTCTTTTTTGTATTTACAGATATAAGCATGGAAATAATTTATTCATATAAATACATGTATGTGCAGGGAATAATTGTTTTTTCTGTTTTATTTTTTAAATTTTATTTCTTTTTAATTTTGAATTTTATTTTATATTTTTATACAGCAGGTTCTTATTGGTTATCTATTTTATACATATAAATGTATACATGCCAATCCCAGTCTCTCAACTCCTCCCACCACCACCCCCCCAACAGGTTTCCCCCCTTGTTGTCCATACGTTTGTTGTCTACATCTGTTGCTCTATTTATGCCTTGCAAAATGGTTAATCTGTACAGTTTTTCTAGGTTCCACATATATGCATGAATATACAAGATTTGTTTTTCTCTTTCTGACTTACTTCACTCTGTATGACAGTCTCTAGATCCATCGACGTCTCTACAAATGACCCAATTTCATTCCTTTTCATGGCTTAGTAATATTCCATTTTATATATGTACCACAGCTTTATGCATTCGTCTGTCTGTGGGCATTTAGGTTGCTTCCATTACCTCGATATTGTAAATAGTGATGCAATGAACATTGCGGTGAATGACTCTTTTTGATTTATGGTTTTGTCTGGGTATATGTCCAGTACTGGGATTGCTGTATCATATGGTAATTCTATTGTTAGTTTCTTAAGAAATTCCATATTGTTCTCCATAATGACTGTATCGATTTATATTCCCAACAATAGTGGAAGAGGGTTCCTTTTCTCCACACCCTTTCCAGCATTTTTTGTTTGTAGATTTTCTATGATGCCTATTCTACCAGGTGTGAGGTGATACCTCATTGTTGAATCCATTTCGTTGAGCAAGGGGTAGGTCTTGTCTATTACATATTTGGCTTATGGAACGGTATCTGTGCTAATTTCAAACTCTGCTTTTATGCAGCACCCCAACTCACCTTCCCCCTTAAGCAAGTATAAGTTGGTTTTCTAAATTTGAGACCCTGTTCTGTTTTGTAATTCAGTTCATGTGTAGCCAAGTTCACATTCCGTGTATTAGTGATACCTTATGATGTTTCTTTTTCTGTGTGACTTCTTTCACTTAGAATCATCGTGCCTCAATCCACTCATTATGCTGGTACGGGCCTGGTGACATAGATTTCATTGCTGATGGTATTCTGTTGTACATAAGTACCGCAACTTCTTTATCCATTATTTGCTCTCTGGGATATTTAACTTGTGCCGCAGAAGAGATTCCTGTAAAAAGCGTCATCCCAAATTTTGGGGTGGCTGTGTCTTTTTGATTTTAATTTCCCTAAACTATAGGACCATAAGTGGAAGTGCCCTAGGCTCTGTTGCTTTGTTTTTTAGATGTTTCAGGAAACACCATACACTTCTACAGAGTGGCTGTTGGTAATTTACATCCCGCCCATCAGCATAACAAGGCTCCCAGTTCTCCATGGCCTGTTCTGCCTTTCTGGATTTTACACTTTTTTCAGATGGCCCTTTAGACCGGGGGAAGTGAGACTTCATTGTAGTGCAGATTTCCTTTGCAAGCTTGCTTGGTTGGCCAAAAAGGGCGTATGAGTTTTTTCCTGAATATATTCAGGAAAAAACACATACGCCCTTTTTGGCCAAGTGCATCATTGTCGACGTTCTTCCTCTTTTCCTGTGTTTTAAATGCAATCCAATTCCGATTCCTCCTGAAATCGGTTTCCTGCAATTCTGCCCCGCATTCAACTCCTCTTGGCAGCCCTACTTCAGTATATTTTCGGACGATAGCTGTCATTTATAAATCTGCAGGTTTGTGAATTACAGTGCCCCTGAGCTCCTTTCTTCAACTCGCTTTCTTTTGAGCTGGCCACAACACCGCAGGATTGCTTCAGGCCCTAATCTGGTTCCGGCACGGCATGCTGAGCCTTTGGTTTATTCCTCTTCCCTGTGGGAAATGAGAGTTAAATTTGCCCGTCCAGACACCTCCAGCTAGTCTCTCATTGGTTCTCCCTATTCCTGTTCATCTTCCGCAGAAATTGCAAACTGGGCCAAACAGGAGGTTAAAGGGACTGACTCTCCAAGTCGGGAGAGTGTTAGTAAAGCGTCTGGAATGTTGCACCCGAGTACCAGGGAACGAAAAGTGAGACACATTTGAACACGTTTCTCGATCACACGGTGGATCATACTCTGGGTTCCACATGCATGTTTTAGCTGAAGGAAGAATCCCTTAAACCTGGAGAATTGAGACCCATGGAATGGGTACCATGCAATATGACTTCAAAGGGTCTGCATTTGCTCACCGAACCTCACCAATCTTATGAGCCCCAAGTGTCCAGCCTTATGTGTCACCCAGCTCTGGGTGTAGATATGGTAAATGCAGGTTGCATCAGAAGCCTTGAATGAATTACTTAAGTATTGCTCTCTATTTCACTGTCATTGTGTTTTGTTTAAGAAATTTATTTTTAATATGGGATTTAGCTGATTTTCACTGCTTTAATGCCGCTGTACACACTCTTGATTCTCTTACAGAGATATATAAATACATTGCTTTTATGATTCTTACTAGGCAGGTATATTCCTAGGCGTTGAATATGGGGTGTTGAGTCCATTTCGTTGAGCAAGGAGTAGCTCTTGTCTATTCCATATTTGGCTTAAGGAACTTTATCTGTGCTCATTTCAATCTCTGGTTTTATGCAGCACCCCAACTCACCTTTCCCCTTAAGCAAGCATAAGTTGGTTTTCTAAATTTGAGACCCTGTTCTGTTTTGGAATTCAGTTCCTGTGTAGCCAAGTTTACATTCCGTGTATTAGTGATATCTTATGATGTTTCTTTTTCTGTGTGACTTGTTTCAGTTAGAATCATCATACCTGAATCCGCTCATTATGCTGCTACGGGCCTGATGACATAGATTTCATTGCTGAGTGATACTGCATTGTACGTAAGTACCACAAGTTCTATATCCATTTTCCGCTTTCTGTGATACTGAACTTGTACGGTAAACGAGGTTCTTGTAAACAGAGGCATCCCAAATTTTGGGGTGGCTGTGTCTTTTTTATTTTAATTTCCCTAAGCTATAGGACCATAAGTGGAAGTGCCCTAGGCTCTGTTGCTTTGTTTTTTAGATGTTTCAGGACACACCATACACTTCTCCCCAGTGTCTGTTGGCAATTTACATCCCGCCCATCAGCATAACAAGGCTCCCAGTTCTCCATGGCCTGTCCTGCCTTTCTGGATTTTACACTTTTTTCAGATGGCCCTTTTGACCGGGGGGAAGTGAGACTTCATTGTAGTGTAGATTTCCTTTGCAAGTTTGCTTGGTTGGCCAAAAAGGGCGTATGCGTTTTTTCCTGAATATATTCAGGAAAAAACGCATACGCCCTTTTTGGCCAAGTGCATCATTGTGGACGTTCTGCCTCTTTTCCTATGCTTTCAATGCAATTCCAGTCTACCTCCTGAAATCGGTTTCCTGCAATTCTGCCCCACTTTCAAGTCCTCTTGGCAGCCTTACTTCAGTATATTTTTGGACGATAGCTGTCATTTATAACTCTGCAGGTTTGTGAATTACAGTGCCCCTGAGCTCCTTTCTTCAAGTCGCTTTCTTTTGAGCTGGCCGCAACACCGCAGGATGGCTTCAGGCCCTAATCTGGTTCCGGCACGGCACGCTGAGCCTTTGGTTAGTTCCTCTTCCTGGTGGGAAATGAGAGTTAAATTTGCCCGTCCAGACACCTCCAGCTAGTCTCTCATTGGTTCTCCCTATTCCTGTTCATCTTCCGCAGAAATTGCAAACTGGGCCAAACAGGAGGTTAAAGGCGCTGACTCTCCAAGTGGGGAGAGTGTTAGTAAAGCGTCTGGAATGTTGCACCCGAGTACCAGGGGAGGAAAACTGAGACATATTTGAACATGTCTCCCGTTCACAGGGTTGATCATACTCTGGGTTCCACATGCATGTTTTAGCTGAAGGAAGAATACCTTAATCCTGGAGAGTTGAGACCCGTGGAATGGGTACCATGCAATATGACTTCAAAGGGTCTTCATTTGCTCACCGAACCTCTCCAATCCTATCACTGCTGCGTTTATGCCCCTGTACACACGCTTGATTCTCTTTTGGAGATATAGCAATCCATAGGTTTTAAGATACTTACTAGTCAGGTACATTCTTAGGCGTTTAATATGGGGTGTTGAGTCCATTTCGTTGAACAAGGAGTAGCTCTTGTCTATTCCATATTTGGCTTAAGGAACTTTATCTGTGCTCATTTCAATCTCTGGTTTTATGCAGCACCCCAACTCACCTTTCCCCTTAAGCAAGCATAAGATGGTTTTCTAAATTTGAGACCCTGTTCTGTTCTGTAATTCAGTTCCTGTGTAGCCAAGTTTACATTCCGTGTATTACTGATATCTTATGATGTTTCTTTTTCTGTGTGACTTATTTCAGTTAGAATCATCGTACCTGAATCCACTCATTATGCTGCTACGGGCCTGATGACATAGATTTCATTGCTGAGTGATACTGCATTGTACATAAGTACCACAAGTTCTTTATACATTTTTCACTTTCTGTGATATTGAACTTGTACGGTAAACGAGGTTCTTGTAAACAGAGGCGTCCCAAACTTTGGGGTGGCTGTGTCTTTTTGATTTTAATTTCCCTAAGCTATAGGACCATAAGTGGAAGTGCCCTAGGCTCTGTTGCTTTGTTTTTTAGATGTTTCAGGACACACCATACACTTCTCCCGAGTGGCTGTTGGCAATTTACATCCCGCCCAGCAGCATAACAAGGCTCCCAGTTCTCCATGGCCTGTCCTGCCTTTCTGGATTTTACACTTTTTTCAGATGGCCCTTTTGACCAGGGGGAATTGAGACTTCATTGTAGTGCAGATTTCCTTTGCAAGCTTGCTTGGTTGGCCAAAAAGGGCGTATGCGTTTTTTCCTGAATATATTCAGGAAAAAACGCATACGCCCTTTTTGGCCAAGTGCATCATTGTGGACGTTCTGCCTCTTTTCCTATGCTTTCAATGCAATTCCAGTCTACCTCCTGAAATCGGTTTCCTGCAATTCTGCCCCGCTTTCAAGTCCTCTTGGCAGCCTTACTTCAGTATATTTTTGGACGATAGCTGTCATTTATAACTCTGCAGGTTTGTGAATTACAGTGCCCCTGAGCTCCTTTCTTCAACTCGCTTTCTTGTGACCTGGCCGCAACACCGCAGGATGGCTTCAGACCCTAATCTGGTTCCGGCACGGCACGCTGAGCCTTTGGTTAATTCCTCTTCCTGGTGGGAAATGAGAGTTAAATTTGCCTGTCCAGACACCTCCAGCTAGTCTCTCATTGGTTCTCCCTATTCCTGTTTATCTTCCGCAGAAATTGCAAACTGGTCCAAACAGGAGGTTAAAGGGACTGACTCTCCAAGTCGGGAGAGTGTTAGTAAAGCGTCTGGAATGTTGCACCCGAGTACCAGGGTACGAAAACTGAGACATATCTGAACACGTCTCCCGATCACACGGTTGATCATACTCTAGGTTCCACATGCATGTTTTAGCTGAAGGAAGAATACCTTAAAACTGGGTGGTTGAAACCCGTGGAATGGGTACCATGCAATATGACTTCAAAGGGTCTTCATTTGCTCACCGAACCTCTCCAATCCTATCACTGCTGCGTTTATGCCCCTGTACACACGCTTGATTCTCTTTTGGAGACATAGCAATCCATAGGTTTTAAGATACTTACTAGTCAGGTACATTCTTAGGCGTTTAATATGGGGTGTTGAGTCCATTTCGTTGAACAAGGAGTAGCTCTTGTCTATCCCATATTTGGCTTAAGGAACTTTATCTGTGCTCATTTCAATCTCTGGTTTTATGCAGCACCCCAACTCACCTTTCCCCTTAAGCAAGCATAAGATGGTTTTCTAAATTTGAGACCCTGTTCTGTTCTGTAATTCAGTTCCTGTGTAGCCAAGTTTACATTCCGTGTATTACTGATATCTTATGATGTTTCTTTTTCTGTGTGACTTATTTCAGTTAGAATCATCGTACCTGAATCCACTCATTATGCTGCTACGGGCCTGATGACATAGATTTCATTGCTGAGTGATACTGCATTGTACATAAGTACCACAAGTTCTTTATACATTTTTCACTTTCTGTGATATTGAATTTGTATGGTAAACGAGGTTCTTGTAAACAGAGGCGTCCCAAACTTTGGGGTGGCTGTGTCTTTTTGATTTTAATTTCCCTAAGCTATAGGACCATAAGTGGAAGTGCCCTAGGCTCTGTTGCTTTGTTTTTTAGATGTTTCAGGACACACCATACACTTCTCCCCAGTGTCTGTTGGCAATTTACATCCCGCCCATCAGCATAACAAGGCTCCCAGTTCTCCATGGCCTGTCCTGCCTTTCTGGATTTTACACTTTTTTCAGATGGCCCTTTTGACCGGGGGGAAGTGAGACTTCATTGTAGTGTAGATTTCCTTTGCAAGTTTGCTTGGTTGGCCAAAAAGGGCGTATGCGTTTTTTCCTGAATATATTCAGGAAAAAACGCATACGCCCTTTTTGGCCAAGTGCATCATTGTGGACGTTCTGCCTCTTTTCCTATGCTTTCAATGCAATTCCAGTCTACCTCCTGAAATCGGTTTCCTGCAATTCTGCCCCACTTTCAAGTCCTCTTGGCAGCCTTACTTCAGTATATTTTTGGACGATCGCTGTCATTTATAACTCTGCAGGTTTGTGAATTACAGTGCCCCTGAGCTCCTTTCTTTAAGTCGCTTTCTTTTGAGCTGGCCGCAACACCGCAGGATGGCTTCAGGCCCTAATCTGGTTCCGGCACGGCACGCTGAGCCTTTGGTTAGTTCCTCTTCCTGGTGGGAAATGAGAGTTAAATTTGCCCGTCCAGACACCTCCAACTAGTCTCTCATTGGTTCTCCCTATTCCTGTTCATCTTCCGCAGAAATTGCAAACTGGGCCAAACAGGAGGTTAAAGGCGCTGACTCTCCAAGTGGGGAGAGTGTTAGTAAAGCGTCTGGAATGTTGCACCCGAGTACCAGGGGAGGAAAACTGAGACATATTTGAACATGTCTCCCGTTCACAGGGTTGATCATACTCTGGGTTCCACATGCATGTTTTAGCTGAAGGAAGAATACCTTAATCCTGGAGAGTTGAGACCCGTGGAATGGGTACCATGTAATATGACTTCAAAGGGTCTTCATTTGCTCACCGAACCTCTCCAATCCTATCACTGCTGTGTTTATGCCCCTGTACACACGCTTGATTCTCTTTTGGAGATATAGCAATCCATAGGTTTTAAGATACTTACTAGTCAGGTACATTCTTAGGCGTTTAATATGGGGTGTTGAGTCCATTTCGTTGAACAAGGAGTAGCTCTTGTCTATTCCATATTTGGCTTAAGGAACTTTATCTGTGCTCATTTCAATCTCTGGTTTTATGCAGCACCCCAACTCACCTTTCCCCTTAAGCAAGCATAAGATGGTTTTCTAAATTTGAGACCCTGTTCTGTTCTGTAATTCAGTTCCTGTGTAGCCAAGTTTACATTCCGTGTATTACTGATATCTTATGATGTTTCTTTTTCTGTGTGACTTATTTCAGTTAGAATCATCGTACCTGAATCCACTCATTATGCTGCTACGGGCCTGATGACATAGATTTCATTGCTGAGTGATACTGCATTGTACATAAGTACCACAAGTTCTTTATACATTTTTCACTTTCTGTGATATTGAACTTGTACGGTAAACGAGGTTCTTGTAAACAGAGGCGTCCCAAACTTTGGGGTGGCTGTGTCTTTTTGATTTTAATTTCCCTAAGCTATAGGACCATAAGTGGAAGTGCCCTAGGCTCTGTTGCTTTGTTTTTTAGATGTTTCAGGAAACACCATACACTTCTCCCGAGTGGCTGTTGGCAATTTACATCCCGCCCAGCAGCATAACAAGGCTCCCAGTTCTCCATGGCCTGTCCTGCCTTGCTGGATTTTACACTTTTTTCAGATGGCCCTTTTGACCAGGGGGAATTGAGACTTCATTGTAGTGCAGATTTCCTTTGCAAGCTTGCTTGGTTGGCCAAAAAGGGCGTATGCGTTTTTTCCTGAATATATTCAGGAAAAAACGCATACGCCCTTTTTGGCCAAGTGCATCATTGTGGACGTTCTGCCTCTTTTCCTATGCTTTCAATGCAATTCCAGTCTACCTCCTGAAATCGGTTTCCTGCAATTCTGCCCCGCTTTCAAGTCCTCTTGGCAGCCTTACTTCAGTATATTTTTGGACGATAGCTGTCATTTATAACTCTGCAGGTTTGTGAATTACAGTGCCCCTGAGCTCCTTTCTTCAACTCGCTTTCTTGTGACCTGGCCGCAACACCGCAGGATGGCTTCAGGCCCTAATCTGGTTCCGGCACGGCACGCTGAGCCTTTGGTTAATTCCTCTTCCTGGTGGGAAATGAGAGTTAAATTTGCCTGTCCAGACACCTCCAGCTAGTCTCTCATTGGTTCTCCCTATTCCTGTTTATCTTCCGCAGAAATTGCAAACTGGTCCAAACAGGAGGTTAAAGGGACTGACTCTCCAAGTCGGGAGAGTGTTAGTAAAGCGTCTGGAATGTTGCACCCGAGTACCAGGGTACGAAAACTGAGACATATCTGAACACGTCTCCCGATCACATGGTTGATCATACTCTAGGTTCCACATGCATGTTTTAGCTGAAGGAAGAATACCTTAAAACTGGGTGGTTGAAACCCGTGGAATGGGTACCATGCAATATGACTTCAAAGGGTCTTCATTTGCTCACCGAACCTCTCCAATCCTATCACTGCTGCGTTTATGCCCCTGTACACACGCTTCATTCTCTTTTGGAGACATAGCAATCCATAGGTTTTAAGATACTTACTAGTCAGGTACATTCTTAGGCGTTTAATATGGGGTGTTGAGTCCATTTCGTTGAGCAAGGAGTAGCTCTTGTCTATTCCATATTTGGCTTAAGGAACTTTATCTGTGCTCATTTCAATCTCTGGTTTTATGCAGCACCCCAACTCACCTTTCCCCTTAAGCAATTATAAGATGGTTTTCTAAATTTGAGACCCTGTTCTGTTCTGTAATTCAGTTCCTGTGTAGCCAAGTTTACATTCCGTGTATTACTGATATCTTATGATGTTTCTTTTTCTGTGTGACTTATTTCAGTTAGAATCATCGTACCTGAATCCACTCATTATGCTGCTACGGGCCTGATGACATAGATTTCATTGCTGAGTGATACTGCATTGTACATAAGTACCACAAGTTCTTTATACATTTTTCACTTTCTGTGATATTGAATTTGTATGGTAAACGAGGTTCTTGTAAACAGAGGCGTCCCAAACTTTGGGGTGGCTGTGTCTTTTTGATTTTAATTTCCCTAAAGTATAGGACCATAAGTGGAAGTGCCCTAGGCTCTGTTGCTTTGTTTTTTAGATGTTTCTGGAAACACCATACACTTCTCCCGAGTGGCTGTTGGCAATTTACATCCCGCCCATCAGCATAACAATGCTCCCAGTTCTCCATGGCCTGTCCTGCCTTTCTGGATTTTACACTTTTTTCAGATGGCCCTTTTGACCGGGGGGAAGTGAGACTTCATTGTAGTGCAGATTTCCTTTGCAAGCTTGCTTGGTTGGCCAAAAAGGGCGTATGCGTTTTTTCCTGAATATATTCAGGAAAAAACGCATACGCCCTTTTTGGCCAAGTGCATCATTGTGGACGTTCTGCCTCTTTTCCTATGCTTTCAATGCAATTCCAGTCTACCTCCTGAAGTCGGTTTCCTGCAATTCTGCCCCGCTTTCAAGTCCTCTTGGCAGCCTTACTTCAGTATATTTTTGGACGATCGCTGTCATTTATAACTCTGCAGGTTTGTGAATTACAGTGCCCCTGAGCTCCTTTCTTCAACTCGCTTTCTTTTGAGCTGGCCGCAACACCGCAGGATGGCTTCAGGCCCTAATCTGGTTCCGGCATGGCACGCTGAGCCTTTGGTTAGTTCCTCTTCCTGGTGGGATATGAGAGTTAAATTTGCCCCTCCAGACACCTCCAGCTAGTCTCTCATTGGTTCTCCCTATTCCTGTTCATCTTCCGCAGAAATTGCAAACTGGGCCAAACAGGAGGTTAAAGGCGCTGACTCTCCAAGTGGGGAGAGTGTTAGTAAAGCGTCTGGAATGTTGCACCCGAGTACCAGGGGAGGAAAACTGAGACATATTTGAAAACGTCTCCCGTTCACATGGTTGATCATACTCTGGGTTCCACATGCATGTTTTAGCTCAAGGAAGAATACCTTAAACGTGGGTAGTTGAAACCTGTGGAATGGGTACCATGCAATATGACTTCAAAGGGTCTTCATTTGCTCATCGAACCTCTCCAATCCTATCACTGCTGCGTTTATGCCCCTGTACACACGCTTGATTCTCTTTCGGAGACATAGCAATCCATAGGTTTTAAGATACTTACTAGTCAGGTACATTCTTAGGCATTTAATATGGGGCGTTGAGTCCATTTCGTTGAGCAAGGAGTAGCTCTTGTCTATTCCATATTTGGCTTAAGGAACTTTATCTGTGCTCATTTCAATCTCTGGTTTTATGCAGCACCCCAACTCACCTTTCCCCTTAAGCAAGCATAAGTTGGTTTTCTAAATTTGAGACCCTGTTCTGTTTTGGAATTCAGTTCCTGTGTAGCCAAGTTTACATTCCGTGTATTACTGATATCTTATGATGTTTCTTTTTCTGTGTGACTTATTTCAGTTAGAATCATCGTACCTGAATCCACTCATTATGCTGCTACGGGCCTGATGACATAGATTTCATTGCTGAGTGATACTGCATTGTACGTAAGTACCACAAGTTCTTTATCCATTTTTCACTTTCTGTGATATTGGACTTGTACGGTAAACGAGGTTCTTGTAAACAGAGGCGTCCCAAATTTTGGGGTGGCTGTGTCTTTTTGATTTTAATTTCCCGAAGCTATAGGACCATAAGTGGAAGTGCCCTAGGCTCTGTTGCTTTGTTTTTTAGATGTTTCAGGAAACACCATACACTTCTCCCGAGTGTCTGTTGGCAATTTACATCCCGCCCATCAGCATAACAAGGCTCCCAGTTCTCCATGGCCTGTCCTGCCTTTCTGGATTTTACACTTTTTTCAGATGGCCCTTTTGACCGGGGGGAAGTGAGACTTCATTGTAGTGCAGATTTCCTTTGCAAGCTTGCTTGGTTGGCCAAAAAGGGCGTATGCGTTTTTTCCTGAATATATTCAGGAAAAAACGCATACGCCCTTTTTGGCCAAGTGCATCATTGTGGACGTTCTGCCTCTTTTCCTATGCTTTCAATGCAATTCCAGTCTACCTCCTGAAATCGGTTTCCTGCAATTCTGCCCCGCTTTCAAGTCCTCTTGGCAGCCTTACTTCAGTATATTTTTGGACGATAGCTGTCATTTATAACTCTGCAGGTTTGTGAATTACAGTGCCCCTGAGCTCCTTTCTTCAACTCGTTTTCTTGTTAGCTGGCCGCAACCCCACAGGATGGCTTCAGGCCCTAATCTTTTTCCGGCACGGCACGCTGAGCCTTTGGTTATTTCCTCTTCCTGGTGGGAAATGAGAGTTAAATTTGCCCGTCCAGACACCTCCAGCTAGTCTCTCATTGGTTCTCGCTATTCCTGTTCATCTTCCGCTGAAATTGCAAACTGGGCCAAACAGGAGGTTAAACGGACTGACTCTCCAAGTCGGGAGACTGTTAGTAAAGCATCTGGAATGTTGCACCCGAGTACCAGGGGACGAAAACTGAGACATATTTGAACACGTCTCCCGATCACATGGTTGATCATACTCTAGGTTCCACATGCATGTTTTAGCTAAATGAAGAATAACTTAAACCTGGGTAGTTGAAACCCGTGGAATGGGTACCATGCAATATGATTTCAAAGGGTCTTCATTTGCTCATGGAACCTCACCAATCCTATCACTGCTGCGTTTATTCCCCTGTACACATGCTTGATTCTCTTTCGGAGACATAGCAATCCATAGGTTTTAAGATACTTACTAGTCAGGTACATTATTAGGCGTTTAATATGCGGTGTTGAGTCCATTTCTTTGAGCAAGGAGTATCTCTTGT
Organism: Grampus griseus; assembly: GCF_964374135.1. Taxonomy (NCBI): domain Eukaryota; kingdom Metazoa; phylum Chordata; class Mammalia; order Artiodactyla; family Delphinidae; genus Grampus; species Grampus griseus. The sequence goes on along the minus strand of NW_028132942.1, from coordinate 166,797 downwards.
CTATTCCGTATTTGGCTTCAGGAACTTTATCTGTGCTCATTTCAATCTCTGGTTTTATGCAGCACCCCAACTCACCTTTCCCCTTAAGCAAGCAGAAGTTGGTTTTCTAAATTTGAGACCCTGTTCTGTTCTGTAATTCAGTTCTTGTGTAGCCAAGTTTACATTCCATGTATTACTGATATCTTATGATGTTTCTTTTTCTGTGTGACTTATTTCAGTTAGAATCATCGTACCTAAATCCACTCATTATGCTGCTAAGGGCCTGATGACATAGATTTCATTGCTGAGTGATACTGCATTGTACGTAAGTACCACAAGTTCTTTATCCATTTTTCACTTTCTGTGATATTGAACTTGTACGGTAAACGAGGTTCTTGTAAACAGAGGCGTCCCAAACTTTGGGGTGGCTGTGTCTTTTTGATTTTAATTTCCCTAAGCTATAGGACCATAAGTGGAAGTGCCCTAGGCTCTGTTGCTTTGTTTTTTAGATGTTTCAGGAAACACCATACACTTCTCCCGAGTGTCTGTTGGCAATTTACATCCCACCCATCAGCATAACAAGGCTCCCAGTTCTCCATGGCCTGTCCTGCCTTTCTGGATTTTACACTTTTTTCAGATGGCCCCTTTGATCGGGGGGAAGTGAGACTTCATTGTAGTGCAGATTGCCTTTGCAAGTTTGCTTGGTTGGCCAAAGAGGGCGTATGCGTTTTTTCCTGAATATATTCAGGAAAAAACGCATACGCCCTTTATGGCCAAGTGCATCATTGTGGACGTTCTGCCTCTTTTCCTATGCTTTCAATGCAATTCCAGTCTACCTCCTGAAATCGGTTTCCTGCAATTCTGCCCCGCTTTCAAGTCCTCTTGGCAGCCTTACTTCAGTATATTTTTGGACGATAGCTGTCATTTATAACTCTGCAGGTTTGTGCATTACAGTGCCCCTGAGCTCCTTTCTTCAACTCGCTTTCTTGTGACCTGGTCGCAACACCGCAGGATGGCTTCAGGCCCTAATCTGGTTCTGGCACGGCACGCTGAGATTTGGTTAATTCCTCTTCCTGGTGGGAAATGAGAGTTAAATTTGCCCGTCCAGACACTTCCAGCTAGTCTCTCATTGGTTCTCGCTATTCCTGTTCATCTTCCACTGAAATTGCAAACTGGGCCAAACAGGAGGTTAAAGGGACTGACTCTCCAAGTCGGGAGAGTGTTAGTAAAGCGTCTGGAACGTTGCACCCGAGTACCAGGGTACGAAAACTGAGACATATCTGAACACGTCTCCCGATCACATGGTTGATCATTCTCTAGGTTCCACATGCATGTTTTAGCTGAAGGAAGAATACCTTAAACCTGGAGAGTTGAGACCCGTGGAATGGGTACCATGCAATATGACTTCAAAGGGTCTTCATTTGCTCACCGAACCTCTCCAATCCTATCACTGCTGCGTTTATGCCCCTGTACACACGCTTGATTCTCTTATGGAGACATAGCAATCCATAGGTTTTAAGATACTTACTAGTCAGGTACATTCTTAGGCGTTTCATATGGGGTGTTGTGTCCATTTCGTTGAGCAAGGAGTAGCTCTTGTCTATTCCATATTTGGCTTAAGGAACTTTATCTGTGCTCATTTCAATCTCTGGTTTTATGCAGCACCCCAACTCACCTTTCCGCTTAAGCAAGCATAAGTTGGTTTTCTAAATTTCAGACCCTGTTCTGTTTTGGAATTCAGTTCCTGTGTAGCCAAGTTTACATTCCATGTATTACTGATATCTTATGATGTTTCTTTTTCTGTGTGACTTATTTCAGTTAGAATCATCGTACCTGAATCCACTCATTATGCTGCTACGGGCCTGATGACATAGATTTCATTGCTGAGTGATACTGCATTGTACGTAAGTACCACAAGTTCTTTATCCATTTTTTACTTTCTGCGTTGTTGAACTTGTACGGTAAACGAGGTTCTTGTAAACAGAGGCATCCCAAACTTTGGGGTGGCTGTGTCTTTTTGATTTTAATTTCCCTAAGCTATAGGACCATAAGTGGAAGTGCCCTAGGCTCTGTTGCTTTGTTTTTTAGATGTTTCAGGAAACACCATACACTTCTCCCGAGTGTCTGTTGGCAATTTACATCCCGCCCATCAGCATAACAAGGCTCCCAGTTCTCCATGGCCTGTCCTGCCTTTCTGGATTTTACACTTTTTTCAGATGGCCCTTTTGACCGGGGGGAAGTGAGACTTCATTGTAGTGCAGATTTCCTTTGCAAGTTTGCTTGGTTGGCCAAAAAGTGCGTATGCGTTTTTTCCTGAATATATTCAGGAAAAAACGCATACGCCCTTTATGGCCAAGTGCATCATTGTGGACGTTCTGCCTCTTTTCCTATGCTTTCAATGCAATTCCAGTCTACCTCCTGAAATCGGTTTCCTGCAATTCTGCCCCGCTTTCAAGTCCTCTTGGCATCCTTAGTTCAGTATATTTTTGGACGATAGCTGTCATTTATAACTCTGCAGGTTTGTGAATTACAGTGCCCCTGAGCTCCTTTCTTCAACTCGCTTTCTTGTGACCTGGCCGCAACACCGCAGGATGGCTTCAGGCCCTAATCTGGTTCCGGCACGGCACGCTGAGCCTTTGGTTAATTCCTCTTCCTGGTGGGAAATGAGAGTTAAATTTGCCTGTCCAGACACCTCCAGCTAGTCTCTCATTGGTTCTCCCTATTCCTGTTTATCTTCCGCAGAAATTGCAAACTGGTCCAAACAGGAGGTTAAAGGGACTGACTCTCCAAGTCGGGAGAGTGTTAGTAAAGCGTCTGGAATGTTGCACCCGAGTACCAGGGTACGAAAACTGAGACATATCTGAACACGTCTCCCGATCACATGGTTGATCATACTCTAGGTTCCACATGCATGTTTTAGCTGAAGGAAGAATACCTTAAAACTGGGTGGTTGAAACCCGTGGAATGGGTACCATGCAATATGACTTCAAAGGGTCTTCATTTGCTCACCGAACCTCTCCAATCCTATCACTGCTGCGTTTATGCCCCTGTACACACGCTTCATTCTCTTTTGGAGACATAGCAATCCATAGGTTTTAAGATACTTACTAGTCAGGTACATTCTTAGGCGTTTAATATGGGGTGTTGAGTCCATTTCGTTGAGCAAGGAGTAGCTCTTGTCTATTCCATATTTGGCTTAAGGAACTTTATCTGTGCTCATTTCAATCTCTGGTTTTATGCAGCACCCCAACTCACCTTTCCCCTTAAGCAATTATAAGATGGTTTTCTAAATTTGAGACCCTGTTCTGTTCTGTAATTCAGTTCCTGTGTAGCCAAGTTTACATTCCGTGTATTACTGATATCTTATGATGTTTCTTTTTCTGTGTGACTTATTTCAGTTAGAATCATCGTACCTGAATCCACTCATTATGCTGCTACGGGCCTGATGACATAGATTTCATTGCTGAGTGATACTGCATTGTACATAAGTACCACAAGTTCTTTATACATTTTTCACTTTCTGTGATATTGAATTTGTATGGTAAACGAGGTTCTTGTAAACAGAGGCGTCCCAAACTTTGGGGTGGCTGTGTCTTTTTGATTTTAATTTCCCTAAAGTATAGGACCATAAGTGGAAGTGCCCTAGGCTCTGTTGCTTTGTTTTTTAGATGTTTCTGGAAACACCATACACTTCTCCCGAGTGGCTGTTGGCAATTTACATCCCGCCCATCAGCATAACAATGCTCCCAGTTCTCCATGGCCTGTCCTGCCTTTCTGGATTTTACACTTTTTTCAGATGGCCCTTTTGACCGGGGGGAAGTGAGACTTCATTGTAGTGCAGATTTCCTTTGCAAGCTTGCTTGGTTGGCCAAAAAGGGCGTATGCGTTTTTTCCTGAATATATTCAGGAAAAAACGCATACGCCCTTTTTGGCCAAGTGCATCATTGTGGACGTTCTGCCTCTTTTCCTATGCTTTCAATGCAATTCCAGTCTACCTCCTGAAGTCGGTTTCCTGCAATTCTGCCCCGCTTTCAAGTCCTCTTGGCAGCCTTACTTCAGTATATTTTTGGACGATCGCTGTCATTTATAACTCTGCAGGTTTGTGAATTACAGTGCCCCTGAGCTCCTTTCTTCAACTCGCTTTCTTTTGAGCTGGCCGCAACACCGCAGGATGGCTTCAGGCCCTAATCTGGTTCCGGCATGGCACGCTGAGCCTTTGGTTAGTTCCTCTTCCTGGTGGGATATGAGAGTTAAATTTGCCCCTCCAGACACCTCCAGCTAGTCTCTCATTGGTTCTCCCTATTCCTGTTCATCTTCCGCAGAAATTGCAAACTGGGCCAAACAGGAGGTTAAAGGCGCTGACTCTCCAAGTGGGGAGAGTGTTAGTAAAGCGTCTGGAATGTTGCACCCGAGTACCAGGGGAGGAAAACTGAGACATATTTGAAAACGTCTCCCGTTCACATGGTTGATCATACTCTGGGTTCCACATGCATGTTTTAGCTCAAGGAAGAATACCTTAAACGTGGGTAGTTGAAACCTGTGGAATGGGTACCATGCAATATGACTTCAAAGGGTCTTCATTTGCTCATCGAACCTCTCCAATCCTATCACTGCTGCGTTTATGCCCCTGTACACACGCTTGATTCTCTTTCGGAGACATAGCAATCCATAGGTTTTAAGATACTTACTAGTCAGGTACATTCTTAGGCATTTAATATGGGGCGTTGAGTCCATTTCGTTGAGCAAGGAGTAGCTCTTGTCTATTCCATATTTGGCTTAAGGAACTTTATCTGTGCTCATTTCAATCTCTGGTTTTATGCAGCACCCCAACTCACCTTTCCCCTTAAGCAAGCATAAGTTGGTTTTCTAAATTTGAGACCCTGTTCTGTTTTGGAATTCAGTTCCTGTGTAGCCAAGTTTACATTCCGTGTATTACTGATATCTTATGATGTTTCTTTTTCTGTGTGACTTATTTCAGTTAGAATCATCGTACCTGAATCCACTCATTATGCTGCTACGGGCCTGATGACATAGATTTCATTGCTGAGTGATACTGCATTGTACGTAAGTACCACAAGTTCTTTATCCATTTTTCACTTTCTGTGATATTGGACTTGTACGGTAAACGAGGTTCTTGTAAACAGAGGCGTCCCAAATTTTGGGGTGGCTGTGTCTTTTTGATTTTAATTTCCCGAAGCTATAGGACCATAAGTGGAAGTGCCCTAGGCTCTGTTGCTTTGTTTTTTAGATGTTTCAGGAAACACCATACACTTCTCCCGAGTGTCTGTTGGCAATTTACATCCCGCCCATCAGCATAACAAGGCTCCCAGTTCTCCATGGCCTGTCCTGCCTTTCTGGATTTTACACTTTTTTCAGATGGCCCTTTTGACCGGGGGGAAGTGAGACTTCATTGTAGTGCAGATTTCCTTTGCAAGCTTGCTTGGTTGGCCAAAAAGGGCGTATGCGTTTTTTCCTGAATATATTCAGGAAAAAACGCATACGCCCTTTTTGGCCAAGTGCATCATTGTGGACGTTCTGCCTCTTTTCCTATGCTTTCAATGCAATTCCAGTCTACCTCCTGAAATCGGTTTCCTGCAATTCTGCCCCGCTTTCAAGTCCTCTTGGCAGCCTTACTTCAGTATATTTTTGGACGATAGCTGTCATTTATAACTCTGCAGGTTTGTGAATTACAGTGCCCCTGAGCTCCTTTCTTCAACTCGTTTTCTTGTTAGCTGGCCGCAACCCCACAGGATGGCTTCAGGCCCTAATCTTTTTCCGGCACGGCACGCTGAGCCTTTGGTTATTTCCTCTTCCTGGTGGGAAATGAGAGTTAAATTTGCCCGTCCAGACACCTCCAGCTAGTCTCTCATTGGTTCTCGCTATTCCTGTTCATCTTCCGCTGAAATTGCAAACTGGGCCAAACAGGAGGTTAAACGGACTGACTCTCCAAGTCGGGAGACTGTTAGTAAAGCATCTGGAATGTTGCACCCGAGTACCAGGGGACGAAAACTGAGACATATTTGAACACGTCTCCCGATCACATGGTTGATCATACTCTAGGTTCCACATGCATGTTTTAGCTAAATGAAGAATAACTTAAACCTGGGTAGTTGAAACCCGTGGAATGGGTACCATGCAATATGATTTCAAAGGGTCTTCATTTGCTCATGGAACCTCACCAATCCTATCACTGCTGCGTTTATTCCCCTGTACACATGCTTGATTCTCTTTCGGAGACATAGCAATCCATAGGTTTTAAGATACTTACTAGTCAGGTACATTATTAGGCGTTTAATATGCGGTGTTGAGTCCATTTCTTTGAGCAAGGAGTATCTCTTGTCTATTCCGTATTTGGCTTCAGGAACTTTATCTGTGCTCATTTCAATCTCTGGTTTTATGCAGCACCCCAACTCACCTTTCCCCTTAAGCAAGCAGAAGTTGGTTTTCTAAATTTGAGACCCTGTTCTGTTCTGTAATTCAGTTCTTGTGTAGCCAAGTTTACATTCCATGTATTACTGATATCTTATGATGTTTCTTTTTCTGTGTGACTTATTTCAGTTAGAATCATCGTACCTAAATCCACTCATTATGCTGCTAAGGGCCTGATGACATAGATTTCATTGCTGAGTGATACTGCATTGTACGTAAGTACCACAAGTTCTTTATCCATTTTTCACTTTCTGTGATATTGAACTTGTACGGTAAACGAGGTTCTTGTAAACAGAGGCGTCCCAAACTTTGGGGTGGCTGTGTCTTTTTGATTTTAATTTCCCTAAGCTATAGGACCATAAGTGGAAGTGCCCTAGGCTCTGTTGCTTTGTTTTTTAGATGTTTCAGGAAACACCATACACTTCTCCCGAGTGTCTGTTGGCAATTTACATCCCACCCATCAGCATAACAAGGCTCCCAGTTCTCCATGGCCTGTCCTGCCTTTCTGGATTTTACACTTTTTTCAGATGGCCCCTTTGATCGGGGGGAAGTGAGACTTCATTGTAGTGCAGATTGCCTTTGCAAGTTTGCTTGGTTGGCCAAAGAGGGCGTATGCGTTTTTTCCTGAATATATTCAGGAAAAAACGCATACGCCCTTTATGGCCAAGTGCATCATTGTGGACGTTCTGCCTCTTTTCCTATGCTTTCAATGCAATTCCAGTCTACCTCCTGAAATCGGTTTCCTGCAATTCTGCCCCGCTTTCAAGTCCTCTTGGCAGCCTTACTTCAGTATATTTTTGGACGATAGCTGTCATTTATAACTCTGCAGGTTTGTGCATTACAGTGCCCCTGAGCTCCTTTCTTCAACTCGCTTTCTTGTGACCTGGTCGCAACACCGCAGGATGGCTTCAGGCCCTAATCTGGTTCTGGCACGGCACGCTGAGATTTGGTTAATTCCTCTTCCTGGTGGGAAATGAGAGTTAAATTTGCCCGTCCAGACACTTCCAGCTAGTCTCTCATTGGTTCTCGCTATTCCTGTTCATCTTCCACTGAAATTGCAAACTGGGCCAAACAGGAGGTTAAAGGGACTGACTCTCCAAGTCGGGAGAGTGTTAGTAAAGCGTCTGGAACGTTGCACCCGAGTACCAGGGTACGAAAACTGAGACATATCTGAACACGTCTCCCGATCACATGGTTGATCATTCTCTAGGTTCCACATGCATGTTTTAGCTGAAGGAAGAATACCTTAAACCTGGAGAGTTGAGACCCGTGGAATGGGTACCATGCAATATGACTTCAAAGGGTCTTCATTTGCTCACCGAACCTCTCCAATCCTATCACTGCTGCGTTTATGCCCCTGTACACACGCTTGATTCTCTTATGGAGACATAGCAATCCATAGGTTTTAAGATACTTACTAGTCAGGTACATTCTTAGGCGTTTCATATGGGGTGTTGTGTCCATTTCGTTGAGCAAGGAGTAGCTCTTGTCTATTCCATATTTGGCTTAAGGAACTTTATCTGTGCTCATTTCAATCTCTGGTTTTATGCAGCACCCCAACTCACCTTTCCGCTTAAGCAAGCATAAGTTGGTTTTCTAAATTTCAGACCCTGTTCTGTTTTGGAATTCAGTTCCTGTGTAGCCAAGTTTACATTCCATGTATTACTGATATCTTATGATGTTTCTTTTTCTGTGTGACTTATTTCAGTTAGAATCATCGTACCTGAATCCACTCATTATGCTGCTACGGGCCTGATGACATAGATTTCATTGCTGAGTGATACTGCATTGTACGTAAGTACCACAAGTTCTTTATCCATTTTTTACTTTCTGCGTTGTTGAACTTGTACGGTAAACGAGGTTCTTGTAAACAGAGGCATCCCAAACTTTGGGGTGGCTGTGTCTTTTTGATTTTAATTTCCCTAAGCTATAGGACCATAAGTGGAAGTGCCCTAGGCTCTGTTGCTTTGTTTTTTAGATGTTTCAGGAAACACCATACACTTCTCCCGAGTGTCTGTTGGCAATTTACATCCCGCCCATCAGCATAACAAGGCTCCCAGTTCTCCATGGCCTGTCCTGCCTTTCTGGATTTTACACTTTTTTCAGATGGCCCTTTTGACCGGGGGGAAGTGAGACTTCATTGTAGTGCAGATTTCCTTTGCAAGTTTGCTTGGTTGGCCAAAAAGTGCGTATGCGTTTTTTCCTGAATATATTCAGGAAAAAACGCATACGCCCTTTATGGCCAAGTGCATCATTGTGGACGTTCTGCCTCTTTTCCTATGCTTTCAATGCAATTCCAGTCTACCTCCTGAAATCGGTTTCCTGCAATTCTGCCCCGCTTTCAAGTCCTCTTGGCATCCTTAGTTCAGTATATTTTTGGACGATAGCTGTCATTTATAACTCTGCAGGTTTGTGAATTACAGTGCCCCTGAGCTCCTTTCTTCAACTCGCTTTCTTGTGACCTGGCCGCAACACCGCAGGATGGCTTCAGGCCCTAATCTCTTTCGGGCACGGCACGCTGAGCCTTTGGTTAATTCCTCTTCCTGGTGGGAAATGTGAGTTAAATTTGCCCGTCCAGACACCTCCAGCTAGTCTCTCATTGGTTCTCCCTATTCCTGTTCATCTTCCGCAGAAATTGCAAACTGGGCCAAAGAGGAGGTTAAAGGGACTGACTCTCCAAGTTGGGAGAGTGTTAGTAAAGCGTCTGGAATGTTGCACCCGAGTACCAGGGTACGAAAACTGAGACATATTTGAACACGTATCCCGATCACATGGTTGATCATACTCTAGGTTCCACATGCATGTTTTAGCTGAAGGAAGAATACCTTAAACCTGGGTAGTTGAAACCCGTGGAATGGGTACCATGCATATGACTTCAAAGGGTCTTCCTTTGCTCACCGAACCTCTCCAATTCTATCACTGCTGCATTTATGCCCCTGTACACATGCTTGGCTCTCTTTCGGAGACATAGCAATCCATAGGTTTTAAGATACTTACTAGTCAGGTACATTCTTAGGCGTTTAATATGCGGTGTTGTGTCCATTTCGTTGAGCAAGGAGTAGCTCTTGTCTATTCCATATTTGGCTTAAGGAACTTTATCTGTGCTCATTTCAATCTCTGGTTTTATGCAGCACCCCAACTCACCTTTCCCCTTAAGCAAGCATAAGTTGGTTTTCTAAATTTGAGACCCTGTTCTGTTTTGGAATTCAGTTCCTGTGTAGCCAAGTTTACATTCCGTGTATTACTGATATCTTATGATGTTTCTTTTTCTGTGTGACTTATTTCAGTTAGAATCATCATACCTGAATCCACTCATTGTGCTGCTAAGGGCCTGATGACATAGATTTCATTGCTGAGTGATACTGCATTGTACGTAAGTACCACAAGTTCTTTATCCATTTTTCACTTTCTGTGATATTGAACTTGTACGGTAAACGAGGTTCTTGTAAACAGAGGCGTCCCAAACTTTGGGGTGGCTGTGTCTTTTTGATTTTAATTTCTCTAAGCTATAGGACCATAAGTGGAAGTGTCCTAGGCTCTGTTGCTTTGTTTTCTAGATGTTTCAGGAAACACCATACACTTCTCCCGAGTGTCTGTTGGCAATTTACATCCCGCCCATCAGCATAACAAGGCTCCCAGTTCTCCATGTCCTGTCCTGCCTTTCTGGATTTTACACTTTTTTCAGATGGCCCTTTTGACCGGGGGGAAGTGAGACTTCATTGTAGTGCAGATTTCCTTTGCAAGCTTGCTTGGTTGGCCAAAAAGGGCGTATGCGTTTTTTCCTGAATATATTCAGGAAAAAACGCATACGCCCTTTTTGGCCAAGTGCATCATTGTGGACGTTCTGCCTCTTTTCCTATGCTTTCAATGCAATTCCAGTCTACCTCCTGAAATCGGTTTCCTGCAATTCTGCCCCGCTTTCAAGTCCTCTTGGCAGCCTTACTTCGGTATATTTTTGGACGATAGCTGTCATTTATAACTCTGGAGGTTTGTGAATTACAGTGCCCCTGAGCTCCTTTCTTCAACTCGCTTTCTTGTGACCTGGTCGCAACACCGCAGGATGGCTTCAGGCCCTAATCTGGTTCCGGAACGGCACGCTGAGCCTTTGGTTAATTCCTCTTCCTGGTGGGAAATGAGAGTTAAATTTGCCCGTCCAGACACCTCCAGATAGTCTCTCATTGGTTCTCGCTATTCCTGTTCATCTTCCGCAGAAATTGCAAACTGGGCCAAACAGGAGGTTAAAGGGACTGACTCTCCAAGTCGGGAGAGTGTTAGTAAAGCGTCTGGAATGGTGAACCCGAGTACCATGGGAGGAAAACTGAGACATATTTGAACACGTCTCCCGATCACATGGTTGATCATACTCTGGGTTCCACATGCATGTTTTAGCTGAAGGAAGAATACCTTAAACCTGGGTAGTTGAAACCCATGGAATGGGTACCATGCGATATGACTTCAAAGGGTCTTCATTTGCTCACCAAAACTCTCCAATCCTATCACTGCTGCGTTTATGCCCCTGTACACATGCTTGATTCTCTTTCGGAGACATAGCAATCCATAGGTTTTAAGATACTTACTAGTCAGGTACATTCTTAGGCGTTTAATATGGGGTGTTGAGTCCATTTCGTTGAGCAAGGAGTAGCTCTTGTCTATTCCATATTTGGCTTAAGGAACTTTATCTGTGCTCATTTCAATCTCTGGTTTTATGCAGCACCCCAACTCACCTTTCCCCTTAAGCAAGCATAAGTTGGTTTTCTAAATTTGAGACCCTGTTCTGTTCTGTAATTCATTTCCTGTGTAGCCAAGTTTACATTCCGTGTATTACTGATATCTTATGAGGTTTCTTTTTCTGTGTGACTTATTTCAGTTAGAATCATCATACCTGAATCCACTCATTATGCTACTACGGGCCTGATGACATAGATTACAGTGCTGAGTGATATTGCTTTGTAAGTAAATACCACAAGTTCTTTATCCATTTTTCACTTTCTGTGATGTTGAACTTGTACTGTAAACGAGGTTCTTGTAAACAGAGGCGTCCCAAACTTTTGGGTGGCTGTGTCTTTTTGATTTTAATTTCCCTAAGCTATAGGACCATAAGTGGAAGTGCCCTAGGCTCTGTTGCTTTGTTTTTTAGATGTTTCAGGAAACACCATACACTTCTCCCTAGTGGCTGTTGGCAATTTACATCCCGCCCATCAGAATAACAAGGCTCCCAGTTCTCCATGGCCTGTCCTGCCTTTCTGGATTTTACACTTTTTTCAGATGGCCCTTTTGACCGGGGGGAAGTGAGACTTCATTGTAGTGCAGATTTCCTTTGCAAGCTTGCTTGGTTGGCCAAAAAGGGCGTATGCGTTTTTTCCTGAATATATTCAGGAAAAAACGCATACGCTCTTTTTGGCCAAGTTCATCATTGTGGACGTTCTGCCTCGATTCCTATGCTTTCAATGCAATTCCAGTCTACCTCCTGCAATCGGTTTCCTCCAATTCTGCCCCGCTTTCAAGTCCTCTTGGCAGCCTTACTTCAGTATATTTTTGGACGATAGCTGTCATTTATAACTCTGCAGGTTTGTGAATTACAGTGCCCCTGAGCTCCTTTCTTCAACTCGCTTTCTTGTGAGCTGGCCGCAACACCGCAGGATGGCTTCAGGCCCTAATCAGGTTCTGGCACGGCACGCTGAGCCTTTGTTTATTTCCTCTTCCTGGTGGGAAATGAGAGTTAAATTTGCCCGTCCAGACACCTCCAGCTAGTCTCTCATTGGTTCTCGCTAATCCTGTTCATCTTCCGCAGAAATTGCAAACTGGGCCAAACAGGAGGTTAAAGGCGCTGACTCTCCAAGTGGGGAGAGTGTTAGTAAAGCGTCTGGAATGTTGCACCCGAGTACCAGGGGAGGAAAACTGAGACATATTTGAACACGTCTCCTGTTCACACAATTGATCATACTCTGGGTTCCACATGCATGTTTTAGCTGAAGGAAGAATACCTTAAACCTGGAGAGTTGAGACCCGTGGAATGGGTACCATGCAATATGACTTCAAAGGGTCTTCATTTGCTCACCGAACCTCTCCAATCCTATCACTGCTGCGTTTATGCCCCTGTACACACACTTGATAATCTTTTGGAGACATAGCAATCCATAGGTTTTAAGATACTTACTAGTCAGGTACATTCTCAGGCGTTTAATATGCGGTGTTGAGTCCATTTCGTTGAGCAAGGAGTAGCTCTTGTCTATTCCATATTTGGCTTAAGGAACTTTATCTGTGCTCCTTTTAATCTTTGGTTTTATGCAGCACCCCAACTCACCTTTCCCCTTAAGCAAGCATAAGTTGGTTTTCTAAATTTGAGACCCTGTTCTGATTTGGAATTCAGTTCCTGTGTAGCCAAGTTTACATTCCGTGTATTAGTGATATCTTATGATGTTTCTTTTTCTGTGTGACTTATTTCAGTTAGAATCATCGTACCTGAATCCACTCATTGTGCTGCTACGGGCCTGATGACATAGATTTCATTGCTGAGTGATACTGCATTGTACGTAAGTACCACAAGTTCTTTATCCATTTTTCAATTTTTGTGACATTGAACGTGTATGGGATACGAGGTTCTTGTAAACAGAGGCGTCCCAAACTTTGGGGTGGCTGTGTCTTTTTGATTTTAATTTCCCTAAGCTATAGGACCATAAGTGGAAGTGCCCTAGGCTCTGTTGCTTTGTTTTTTAGATGTTTCAGGAGACACCATACACTTCTCCCCAGTGTCTGTTGGCAATTTACATCCCGCCCATCAGCATAACAAGGCTCCCAGTTCTCCATGGCCTGTCCTTCCTTTCTGGATTTTACACTTTTTTCAGATGGCCCTTTTGACCGGGGGGAAGTGAGACTTCATTGTAGTGCAGATTTCCTTTGCAAGCTTGCTTGGTTGGCCAAAAAGCGCGTATGCGTTTTTTCCTGAATATATTCAGGAAAAAACGCATACGCCCTTTTTGGCCAAGTGCATCATTGTGGACGTTCTGCCTCTTTTCCTATGCTTTCAATGCAATTCAAGTCTACCTCCTGAAATCGGTTTCCTGCAATTCTGCCCCACTTTCAAGTCCTCTTGGCAGCCTTACTTCAGTATATTTTTGGACGATAGCTGTCATTTATAACTCTGCAGGTTTGTGAATTACAGTGCCCCTGAGCTCCTTTCTTCAACTCGCTTTCTTTTGAGCTGGCCGCAACACAGCAGGATGGCTTCAGGCCCTAATCTGGTTCCGGCACGGCACGTTGAGCCTTTGGTTAATTCCTCTTCCTGGTGGGAAATGAGAGTTAAATTTGCCCGTCCAGACACCTCCAGCTAGTCTCTCAGTGGTTCTCGCTATTCCTGTTCATCTTCCGCAGAAATTGCAAACTGGGCCCAACAGGAGGTTAAAGGCGCTGACTCTCGAAGTGGGGCGAGTGTTAGTAAAGCGTCTGGAATGTTGCACCCGAGTACCAGGGGAGGAAAACTGAGACATATTTGAACACGTCTCCCGTTCACACGGTTGATCATACTCTGGGTTCCACATGCATGTTTTAGCTGAAGGAAGAATACCTTAAACCTGGAGAGTTGAGACCCGTGTAATGGGTACCATGCAATATGACTTCAAAGGGTCTTCATTTGCTCACCGAACCTCTCCAATCCTATCACTGCTGCGTTTATGCCCCTGAACACACGCTTGATTCTCTTTTGGAAACATAGCAATCCATAGGTTTTAAGATACTTACTAGCCAGGTACATTCTTAGGCGTTTAATATGGGGTGTTGAGTCCATTTCGTTGAGCAAGGAGTAGCTCTTGTCTATTCCATATTTGGCTTAAGGAACTTTATCTGTGCTCATTTCAATCTCTGTTTTTATGCAGCACCCCAACTCACCTTTCCCCTTAAGCAAGCATAAGTTGGTTTTCTAAATTTGAGACCCTGTTCTGTTTTGGAATTCAGTTCCTGTGTAGCCAAGTTTACATTCCGTGTATTAGTGATATCTTATGATGTTTCTTTTTCTGTGTGACTTATTTCAGTTAGAATCATCGTACCTGAATCCACTCATTATGCTGCTACGGGCCTGATGACATAGATTTCATTGCTGAGTGATACTGCATTGTACGTAAGTACCACAAGTTCTTTATCCATTTTTCACTTTCTGTGATATTGAACTTGTACGGTAAAGGATGTTCTTGTAAACAGAGGCGTCCCAAACTTTGGGGTGGCTGTGTCTTTTTGATTTTAATTTCCCTAAGCTATAGGACCATAAGTGGAAGTGCCCTAGGCTCTGTTGCTTTGTTTTTTAGATGTTTCAGGAAACACCATACACTTCTCCCGAGTGTCTGTTGGCAATTTACATCCCGCCCATCAGCATAACAAGGCTCCCAGTTCTCCATGGCCTGTCCTGCCTTTCTGGATTTTACACTTTTTTCAGATGGCCCTTTTGACCGGGGGGAAGTGAGACTTCATTGTAGTGCAGATTTCCTTTGCAAGTTTGCTTGGTTGGCCAAAAAGGGCGTATGCGTTTTTTCCTGAATATATTCAGCAAAAAACGCATACGCCCTTTTTGGCCAAGTGCATCATTGTGGACGTTCTGCCTCTTTTCCTATGCTTTCAATGCAATTCCAGTCTACCTCCTGAAATCGGTTTCCTGCAATTCTGCCCCACTTTCAAGTCCTCTTGGCAGCCTTACTTCAGTATATTTTTGGACGATAGCTGTCATTTATAACTCTGCAGGTTTGTGAATTACAGTGCCCCTGAGCTCCTTTCTTCAACTCGCTTTCTTGTGAGCTGGCCGCAACAC
This sequence comes from Grampus griseus, assembly GCF_964374135.1. Lineage (NCBI taxonomy): Eukaryota > Metazoa > Chordata > Mammalia > Artiodactyla > Delphinidae > Grampus > Grampus griseus. Next base: position 151,595 of record NW_028132942.1, on the reverse strand, counting down.
CGCAGGATGGCTTCAGGCCCTAATCAGGTTCGGGCACGGCACGCTGAGCCTTTGGTTAATTCCTCTTCCTGGTGGGAAATGAGAGTTAAATTTGCCCGTCCAGACACCTCCAGCTAGTCTCTCATTGGTTCTCGCTATTCCTGTTCATCTTCCGCAGAAATTGCAAACTGGGCCAAACAGGAGGTTAAAGGCGCTGACTCTCGAAGTGGGGCGAGTGTTAGTAAAGCGTCTGGAATGTTGCACCCGAGTACCAGGGGAGGAAAACTGAGACATATTTGAACACGTCTCCCGTTCACACGGTTGATCATACTCTGGGTTCCACATGCATGTTTTAGCTGAAGGAAGAATACCTTAAACCTGGAGAGTTGAGACCCGTGTAATGGGTACCATGCAATATGACTTCAAAGGGTCTTCATTTGCTCACCGAACCTCTCCAATCCTATCACTGCTGCGTTTATGCACCTGTACACACGCTTGATTCTCTTTTGGAGACATAGCAATCCATAGGTTTTAAGATACTTACTAGCCAGGTACATTCTTAGGCGTTTAATATGCGGTGTTGAGTCCATTTCGTTGAGCAAGGAGTAGTTCTTGTCTATTCCATATTTGGCTTAAGGAACTTTATCTGTGCTCATTTCAATCTCTGGTTTTATGCAGCACCCCAACTCACCTTTCCCCTTAAGCAAGCATAAGTTGGTTTTCTAAATTTGAGACCGTGTTCTGTTTTGGAATTCAGTTCCTGTGTAGCCAAGTTTACATTCCGTGTATTAGTGATATCTTATGATGTTTCTTTTTCTGTGTGACTTATTTCAGTTAGAATCATCGTACCTGAATCCACTCATTATGCTGCTTCGGGCCTGATGACATAGATTTCATTGCTGAGTGATACTGCATTGTACGTAAGTACCACAAGTTCTTTATCCATTTTTCACTTTCTGTGATATTGAACTTGTACGGTAAAGGATGTTCTTGTAAACAGAGGCGTCCCAAACTTTGGGGTGGCTGTGTCTTTTTGATTTTAATTTCCCTAAGCTATAGGACCATAAGTGGAAGTGCCCTAGGCTCTGTTGCTTTGTTTTTTAGATGTTTCAGGAAACACCATACACTTCTCCCTAGTGTCTGTTGGCAATTTACATCCCGCCCATCAGCATAACAAGGCTCCCAGTTCTCCATGGCCTGTCCTGCCTTTCTGGATTTTACACTTTTTTCAGATGGCCCTTTTGACCGGGGGGAAGTGAGACTTCATTGTAGTGCAGATTTCCTTTGCAAGTTTGCTTGGTTGGCCAAAAAGGGCGTATGCGTTTTTTCCTGAATATATTCAGCAAAAAACGCATACGCCCTTTTTGGCCAAGTGCATCATTGTGGACGTTCTGCCTCTTTTCCTATGCTTTCAATGCAATTCCAGTCTACCTCCTGAAATCGGTTTCCTGCAATTCTGCCCCACTTTCAAGTCCTCTTGGCAGCCTTACTTCAGTATATTTTTGGACGATAGCTGTCATTTATAACTCTGCAGGTCTGTGAATTACAGTGCCCCTGAGCTCCTTTCTTCAACTCGCTTTCTTGTGAGCTGGCCGCAACACCGCAGGATGGCTTCAGGCCCTAATCAGTTTCGGGCACGGCACGCTGAGCCTTTGGTTAATTCCTCTTCCTGGTGGGAAATGAGAGTTAAATTTGCCCGTCCAGACACCTCCAGCTAGTCTCTCATTGGTTCTCGCTATTCCTGTTCATCTTACGCAGAAATTGCAAAGTGGGCCAAACAGGAGGTTAAAGGGACTGACTCTCCAAGTCGGGAGAGTGTTAGTAAAGCGTCTGGAATGTTGCACCCGAGTACCATGGGAGGAAAACTGAGACATATTTGAACACGTCTCCCGATCACATGGTTGATCATACTCTGGGTTCCACATGCATGTTTTAGCTGAAGGAAGAATACCTTAAACCTGGGTAGTTGAAACCCGTGGAATGGGTACCATGCAATATGACTTCAAAGGGTCTTCATTTGCTCACCGAACCTCTCCAATCCTATCACTGCTGCGTTTATGCCCCTGTACACATGCTTGATTCTCTTTCGGAGACATAGCAATCCATAGGTTTTAAGATACTTACTAGCCAGGTACATTCTTAGGCGTTTAATATGGGGTGTTGAGTCCATTTCGTTGAGCAAGGAGTAGCTCTTGTCTATTCCATATTTGGCTTAAGGAACTTTATCTGTGCTCATTTCAATCTCTGGTTTTATGCAGCACCCCAACTCACCTTTCCGCTTAAGCAAGCATAAGTTGGTTTTCTAAATTTCAGACCCTGTTCTGTTCTGTAATTCAGTTCCTGTGTAGCCAAGTTTACATTCCGTGTATTACTGATATCTTATGATGTTTCTTTTTCTGTGTGACTTATTTCAGTTAGAATCATCGTACCTGAATCCACTCATTATGCTGCTACGGGCCTGATGACATAGATTTCATTGCTGAGTGATACTGCATTGTACGTAAGTACCACAAGTTCTTTATCCATTTTTTACTTTCTGCGTTGTTGAACTTGTACGGTAAACGAGGTTCTTGTAAACAGAGGCGTCCCAAACTTTGGGGTGGCTGTGTCTTTTTGATTTTAATTTCCCTAAGCTATAGGACCATAAGTGGAAGTGCCCTAGGCTCTGTTGCTTTGTTTTTTAGATGTTTCAGGAAACACCATACACTTCTCCCGAGTGTCTGTTGGCAATTTACATCCCGCCCATCAGCATAACAAGGCTCCCAGTTCTCCATGGCCTGTCCTGCCTTTCTGGATTTTACACTTTTTTCAGATGGCCCTTTTGACCGGGGGGAAGTGAGACTTCATTGTAGTGCAGATTTCCTTTGCAAGTTTGCTTGGTTGGCCAAAAAGGGCGTATGCGTTTTTTCCTGAATATATTCAGGAAAAAACGCATACGCCCTTTATGGCCAAGTGCATCATTGTGTACGTTCTGCCTCTTTTCCTATGCTTTCAATGCAATTCAAGTCTACCTCCTGAAATCGGTTTCCTGCAATTCTGCCCCACTTTCAAGTCCTCTTGGCAGCCTTACTTCAGTATATTTTTGGACGATAGCTGTCATTTATAACTCTGCAGGTTTGTGCATTACAGTGCCCCTGAGCTCCTTTCTTCAACTCGCTTTCTTGTGACCTGGTCGCAACACCGCAGGATGGCTTCAGGCCCTAATCTGGTTCTGGCACGGCACGCTGAGCCTTTGGTTAATTCCTCTTCCTGGTGGGAAATGAGAGTTAAATTTGCCCGTCCAGACACCTCCAGGTAGTCTCTCATTGGTTCTCGCTATTCCTGTTCATCTTCCGCAGAAATTGCAAACTGGGCCAAACAGGAGGTTAAAGGAACTGACTCTCCAAGTCGGGAGAGTGTTAGTAAAGCGTCTAAAATGTTGCACCTGAGTACCAGGGTACGAAAACTGAGACATATTTGAAAACGTCTCCCGATCACATGGTTGATCATACTCTAGGTTCCACATGCATGTTTCAGCTGAAGGAAGAATACCTTAAAACTGGGTAGTTGAAACCCGTGGAATGGGTACCATGCAATATGACTTCAAAGGGTCTTCATTTGCTCACCGAACCTCTCCAATCCTATCACTGCTGCGTTTATGCCCCTGTACACACGCTTGATTCTCTTTCGGAGACATAGCAATCCATAGGTTTTAAGATACTTACTAGTCAGGTACATTCTTAGGCGTTTAATATGGGGTGTTGAGTCCATTTCGTTGAGCAAGGAGTAGCTGTTGTCTATTCCATATTTGGCTTAAGGAACTTTATTTGTGCTCATTTCAATCTCTGGTTTTATGCAGCACCCCAACTCACCTTTCCCCTTAAGCAAGCATAAGTTGGTTTTCTAAATTTGAGACCCTCTTCTGTTCTGTAATTCAGTTCCTGTGTAGCCCAGTTTACATTCCGGGTATTAGTGATATCTTATGATGTTTCTTTTTCTGTGTGACTTATTTCAGTTAGAATCATCGTACCTGAATCCACTCATTATGCTGCTTCGGGCCTGATGACATAGATTTCATTGCTGAGTGATACTGCATTGTACGTAAGTACCACAAGTTCTTTATCCATTTTTCACTTTCTGTGATATTGAACTTGTACGGTAAACGAGGTTCTTGTAAACGGAGGCGTCCCAAACTTTGGGGTGGCTGTGTCTTTTTGATTTTAATTTCCCTAAGCTATAGGACCATAAGTGGAAGTGCCCTAGGCTTTGTTGCTTTGTTTTTTAGATGTTTCAGGAAACACCATACACTTCTCCCGAGTGGCTGTTGGCAATTTACATCCCGCCCATCAGCATAACAAGGCTCCCAGTTCTCCATGGCCTGTCCTGCCTTTCTGGATTTTATACTTTTTTCAGATGGCCCTTTTGACCGGGGGGAAGTGAGACTTCATTGTAGTGCAGATTTCCTTTGCAAGCTTGCTTGGTTGGCCAAAAAGGGCGTATGCGTTTTTTCCTGAATATATTCAGGAAAAAACGCATACGCCCTTTTTGGCCAAGTGCATCATTGTGGACGTTCTGCCTGTTTTCCTATGCTTTCAATGCAATTCCAGTCTACCTCCTGAAATCGGTTTCCTGCAATTCTGCCCCGCTTTCAAGTCCTCTTGGCAGCCTTACTTCAGTATATTTTTGGACGATAGCTGTCATTTATAACTCTGCATGTTTGTGAATTACAGTGCCCCTGAGCTCCTTTCTTCAACTCGCTTTCTTTTGAGCTGGCCGCAACACCGCAGGATGGCTTCAGGCCCTAATCTGGTTCCGGCACGGCACGCTGAGCCTTTGGTTAATTCCTCTTCCTGGTGGGAAATGAGAGTTAAATTTGCCCGTCCAGACACCTCCAGCTAGTCTCTCATTGGTTCTCGTTATTCCTGCTCATCTTCCGCAATAATTGCAAACTGGGCCAAACAGGAGGTTAAAGGCGCTGACTCTCGAAGTGGGGCGAGTGTTAGTAAAGCGTCTGGAATGTTGCACCCGAGTACCAGGGGAGGAAAACTGAGACATATTTGAACACGTCTCCCGTTCACACGGTTGATCATACTCTGGGTTCCACATGCATGTTTTAGCTGAAGGAAGAATACCTTAAACCTGGGTAGTTGAAACCCGTGGAATGGGTACCATGCAATATGACTTCAAAGGGTCTTCATTTGCTCAGCGAACCTCTCCAATCCTATCACTGCTGCGTTTATGCCCCTGTACACATGCTTGATTCTCTTTCGGAGACATAGTAATCCATAGGTTTTAAGATACTTACTAGTCAGGTACATTCTTAGGCGTTTAATATGGGGTGTTGAGTCCATTTCGTTGAGCAAGGAGTAGCTCTTGTCTATTCCATATTTGGCTTAAGGAACTTTATCTGTGCTCATTTCAATCTCTGGTTTTATGCAGCACCCCAACTCACCTTTCCCCTTAAGCAAGCATAAGTTGGTTTTCTAAATTTGAGACCCTGTTCTGTATTGGAATTCAGTTCCTGTGTAGCCAATTTTACATTCCGTGTATTAGTGATATCTTATGATGTTTCTTTTTCTGTGTGACTTATTTCAGTTAGAATCATCGTACCTGAATCCACTCATTATGCTGCTTCGGGCCTGATGACATAGATTTCATTGCTGAGTGATACTGCATTGTACATAAGTACCACAAGTTCTTTATCCATTTTTCACTTTCTGTGATATTGAACTTGTACGGTAAACGAGGTTCTTGTAAACGGAGGCGTCCCAAACTTTGGGGTGGCTGTGTCTTTTTTATTTTAATTTCCCTAAGCTATAGGACCATAAGTGGAAGTGCCCTAGGCTCTGTTGCTTTGTTTTTTAGATGTTTCAGGAAACACCATACACTTCTCCAGAGTGGCTGTTGGCAATTTACATCCCGCCCATCAGCATAACAAGGCTCCCAGTTCTCCATGGCCTGTCCTGCCTTTCTGGATTTTTCACTTTTTTCAGGTGGCCCTTTTGACCGGGGGGCAGTGAGACTTCATTGTAGGGCAGATTTCCTTTGCAAGCTTGCTTGGTTGGCCAAAAAGGGCGTATGCGTTTTTTCCTGAATATATTCAGGAAAAAACGCATACGCCCTTTTTGGCCAAGTGCATCATTGTGGACGTTCTGCCTGTTTTCCTATGCTTTCAATGCAATTCCAGTCTACCTCCTGAAATCGGTTTCCTGCAATTCTGCCCCGCTTTCAAGTCCTCTTGGCAGCCTTACTTCAGTATATTTTTGGACGATAGCTGTCATTTATAACTCTGCAGGTTTGTGAATTACAGTGCCCCTGAGCTCCTTTCTTCAACTCGCTTTCTTTTGAGCTGGCCGCAACACCGCAGGATGGCTTCAGGCCCTAATCTGGTTCCGGCACGGCACGCTGAGCCTTTGGTTAATTCCTCTTCCTGGTGGGAAATGAGAGTTAAATTTGCCCGTCCAGACACCTCCAGCTAGTCTCTCATTGGTTCTCGTTATTCCTGTTCATCTTCCGCAGAAATTGCAAACTGGGCCAAACAGGAGGTTAAAGGCGTTGACTCTTCAAGTGGGGAGAGTGTTAGTAAAGCGTCTGGAATGTTGCACCCGAGTACCAGGGGAGGAAAACTGAGACATATTTGAACACGTCTCCCGTTCACACGGTTGATCATACTCTGGGTTCCACATGCATGTTTTAGCTGAAGGAAGAATACCTTAAACCTGGGTAGTTGAAACCCGTGGAATGGGTACCATGCAATATGACTTCAAAGGGTCTTCATTTGCTCACCGAACCTCTCCAATCCTATCACTGCTGCGTTTATGCCCCTGTACACATGCTTGATTCTCTTTCGGAGACATAGTAATCCATAGGTTTTAAGATACTTACTAGTCAGGTACATTCTTAGGCGTTTAATATGGGGTGTTGAGTCCATTTCGTTGAGCAAGGAGTAGCTCTTGTCTATTCCATATTTGCCTTAAGGAACTTTATCTGTGCTCATTTCAATCTCTGGTTTTATGCAGCACCCCAACTCACCTTTCGCCTTAAGCAAGCATAAGTTGGTTTTCTAAATTTGAGACCCTGTTCTGTATTGGAATTCAGTTCCTGTGTAGGCAATTTTACATTCCGTGTATTAGTGATATCTTATGATGTTTCTTTTTCTGTGTGACTTATTTCAGTTAGAATCATCGTACCTGAATCCACTCATTATGCTGCTTCGGGCCTGATGACATAGATTTCATTGCTGAGTGATACTGCATTGTACATAAGTACCACAAGTTCTTTATCCATTTTTCACTTTCTGTGATATTGAACTTGTACGGTAAACGAGGTTCTTGTAAACGGAGGCGTCCCAAACTTTGCGGTGGCTGTGTCTTTTTGATTTTAATTTCCCTAAGCTATAGGACCATAAGTGGAAGTGCCCTAGGCTCTGTTGCTTTGTTTTTTAGATGTTTCAGGAAACACCATACACTTCTCCCGAGTGGCTGTTGGCAATTTACATCCCGCCCATCAGCATAACAAGGCTCCCAGTTCTCCATGGCCTGTCCTGCCTTTCTGGATTTTTCACTTTTTTCAGATGGCCCTTTTGACCGGGGGGCAGTGAGACTTCATTGTAGGGCAGATTTCCTTTGCAAGCTTGCTTGGTTGGCCAAAATGGGCGTATGCGTTTTTTCCTGAATATATTCAGGAAAAAACGCATACGCCCTTTTTGGCCAAGTGCATCATTGTGGACGTTCTGCCTGTTTTCCTATGCTTTCAATGCAATTCCAGTCTACCTCCTGAAATCGGTTTCCTGCAATTCTGCCCCGCTTTCAAGTCCTCTTGGCAGCCTTACTTCAGTATATTTTTGGACGATAGCTGTCATTTATAACTCTGCAGGTTTGTGAATTACAGTGCCCCTGAGCTCCTTTCTTCAACTCGCTTTCTTGTGACCTAGTCGCAACACCGCAGGCTGGCTTCAGGCCCTAATCTGGTTCTGGCACGGCACGCTGAGCCTTTGGTTAATTCCTCTTCCTGGTGGGAAATGAGAGTTAAATTTGCCCGTCCAGACACCTCCAGCTAGTCTCTCATTGGTTCTCACTATTCCTGTTCATCTTCCGCAGAAATTGCAAACTGGGCCAAACAGGAGGTTAAAGGGACTGACTCTCCAAGTCGGGAGAGTGTTAGTAAAGCGTCTGGAACGTTGCACCCGAGTACCAGGGTACAAAAACTGAGACATATTTGAACACGTCTCCCGATCACATGGTTGATCATACTCTAGGTTCCACATGCATGTTTTAGCTGAAGGAAGAATACCTTAAACCTGGGTAGTTGAGACCCGTAGAATGGGTGCCATGCAATATGACTTCAAAGGGTCTTCATTTGCTCACCGAACCTCTCCAATCCTATCACTGCTGCGCTTATGCCCCTGTACACATGCTTGATTCTCTTTCGGAGACATAGTAATCCATAGGTTTTAAGATACTTACTAGTCAGGTACATTCTTAGGCGTTTAATATGGGGTGTTGAGTCCATTTCGTTGAGCAAGGAGTAGCTCTTGTCTATTCCATATTTGCCTTAAGGAACTTTATCTGTGCTCATTTCAATCTCTGGTTTTATGCAGCACCCCAACTCACCTTTCCCCTTAAGCACGCATAAGTTGGTTTTCTAAATTTGAGACCCTGTTCTGTATTAGAAATCAGTTCCTGTGTAGCCAAGTTTACATTCCGTGTATTAGTGATATCTTATGATGTTTCATTTTCTGTGTGACTTATTTCAGTTAGAATCACCGTCCCTGAATCCACTCATTATGCTGCTACGGGCCTGATGACATAGATTTCATTGCTGAGTGATACTGCATTGTACGTAAGTACCACAAGTTCTTTATCCATTTTTCACTTTCTGTGATATTGAACTTGTACGGTAAACGAGGTTCTTGTAAACAGAGGCGTCCCAAACTTTGGGGTGGCTGTGTCTTTTTGATTTTAATTTCCCTAAGCTATAGGACCATAAGTGGAAGTGCCCTAGGCTCTGTTGCTTTGTTTTTTAGATGTTTCAGGAAACACCATACACTTCTCCCGAGTGTCTGTTGGCAATTTACATCCCGCCCATCAGCATAACAAGGCTCCCAGTTCTCCTTGGCCTGTCCTGCCTTTCTGGATTTTACACTTTTTTCAGATGGCCCTTTTGACCGGGGGGAAGTGAGACTTCATTGTAGTGCAGATTTCCTTTGCAAGCTTGCTTGGTTGGCCAAAAAGGGCGTATGCGTTTTTTCCTGAATATATTCAGGAAAAAACGCATACGCCCTTTTTGGCCAAGTGCATCATTGTGGACGTTCTGCCTCTTTTCCTATGCTTTCAATGCAATTCCAGTCTACCTCCTGAAATCGGTTTCCTGCAATTCTGCCCCGCTTTCAAGTCCTCTTGGCAGCCTTACTTCAGTATATTTTTGGACGATAGCTGTCATTTATAACTCTGCAGGTTTGTGAATTACAGTGCCCCTGAGCTCCTTTCTTCAACTCGCTTTCTTTTGAGCTGGCCGCAACACCGCAGGATGGCTTCAGGCCCTAATCTGGTTCTGGCACGGCACGCTGAGCCTTTGGTTAATTCCTCTTCCTGGTGGGAAATGAGAGTTAAATTTGCCCGTCCAGACACCTCCAGCTAGTCTCTCATTGGTTCTCGTTATTCCTGTTCATCTTCCGCAGAAATTGCAAACTGGGCCAAACAGGAGGTTAAAGGCGCTGACTCTTCAAGTGGGGAGAGTGTTAGTAAAGCGTCTGGAATGTTGCACCCGAGTACCAGGGGAGGAAAACTGAGACATATTTGAACACGTCTCCCGTTCACACGGTTGATCATACTCTGGGTTCCACATGCATGTTTTAGCTGAAGGAAGAATACCTTAAACCTGGGTAGTTGAAACCCGTGGAATGGGTACCATGCAATATGACTTCAAAGGGTCTTCATTTGCTCACCGAACCTCTGCAATCCTATCACTGCTGCGTTTATGCCCCTGTACACATGCTTGATTCTCTTTCGGAGACATAGTAATCCATAGGTTTTAAGATACTTACTAGTCAGGTACATTCTTAGGCGTTTAATATGGGGTGTTGAGTCCATTTCGTTGAGCAAGGAGTAGCTCTTGTCTATTCCATATTTGGCTTAAGGAACTTTATCTGTGCTCATTTCAATCTCTGGTTTTATGCAGCACCCCAACTCACCTTTCCCCTTAAGCAAGCATAAGTTGGTTTTCTAAATTTGAGACCCTGTTCTGTATTGGAATTCAGTTCCTCTGTAGCCAATTTTACATTCCGTGTATTAGTGATATCTTATGATGTTTCTTTTTCTGTGTGACTTATTTCAGTTAGAATCATCGTACCTGAATCCACTCATTATGCTGCTACGGGCCTGATGACATAGATTTCATTGCTGAGTGATACTGCATTGTACAAAAGTACCACAAGTTCTTTATCCATTTTTCACTTTCTGTGATATTGAAATTGTACGGTAAAGGAGGTTCTTGTAAACAGAGGCGTCCCAAACTTTGGGGTGGCTGTGTCTTTTTTATTTTAATTTCCCTAAGCTATAGGACCATAAGTGGAAGTGCCCTAGGCTCTGTTGCTTTGTTTTTTAGATGTTTCAGGAAACACCATACACTTCTCCAGAGTGGCTGTTGGCAATTTACATCCCGCCCATCAGCATAACAAGGCTCCCAGTTCTCCATGGCCTGTCCTGCCTTGCTGGATTTTTCACTTTTTTCAGATGGCCCTTTTGACCGGGGTGCAGTGAGACTTCATTGTAGGGCAGATTTCCTTTGCAAGCTTGCTTGGTTGGCCAAAAAGGGCGTATGCGTTTTTTCCTGAATATATTCAGGAAAAAACGCATACGCCCTTTTTGGCCAAGTGCATCATTGTGGACGTTCTGCCTCTCTTCCTATGCTTTCAATGCAATTCCAGTCTACCTCCTGAAATCGGTTTCCTGCAATTCTGCCCCGCTTTCAAGTCCTCTTGGCAGCCTTACTTCAGTATATTTTTGGACGATAGCTGTCATTTATAACTCTGCAGGTTTGTGAATTACAGTGCCCCTGAGCTCCTTTCTTCAACTCGCTTTCTTGTGACCTGGTCGCAACACCGCAGGCTGGCTTCAGGCCCTAATCTGGTTCCGGCACGGCACGCTGAGCCTTTGGTTAATTCCTCTTCCTGGTGGGAAATGAGAGTTAAATTTGCCCGTCCAGACACCTCCAGCTAGTCTCTCATTGGTTCTCACTATTCCTGTTCATGTTCCGCAGAAATTGCAAACTGGGCCAAACAGGAGGTTAAAGGGACTGACTCTCCAAGTCGGGAGAGTGTTAGTAAAGGGTCTGGAACGTTGCACCCGAGTACCAGGGGAGGAAAACTGAGACATATTTGAACACGTCTCCCGTTCACACGGTTGATCATACTCTGGGTTCCACATGCATGTTTTAGCTGAAGGAAGAATACCTTAAACCTGGGTAGGTGAAACCCGTGGAATGGGTACCATGCAATATGACTTCAAAGGGTCTTCATTTGCTCACCGAACCTCTCCAATCCTATCACTGCTGCGTTTATGCCCCTGTACACATGCTTGATTCTCTTTCGGAGACATAGTAATCCATAGGTTTTAAGATACTTACTAGTCAGGTACATTCTTAGGCGTTTAATATGGGGTGTTGAGTCCATTTCGTTGAGCAAGGAGTAGCTCTTGTCTATTCCATATTTGCCTTAAGGAACTTTATCTGTGCTCATTTCAATCTCTGGTTTTATGCAGCACCCCAACTCACCTTTCCCCTTAAGCAAGCATAAGTTGGTTTTCTAAATTTGAGACCCTGTTCTGTATTGGAATTCAGTTCCTGTGTAGCCAATTTTACATTCCGTGTATTAGTGATATCTTATGATGTTTCTTTTTCTGTGTGACTTATTTCAGTTAGAATCATCGTACCTGAATCCACTCATTATGCTGCTTCGGGCCTGATGACATAGATTTCATTGCTGAGTGATACTGCATTGTACGTAAGTACCACATGTTCTTTATCCATTTTTCACTTTCTGTGATATTGAACTTGTACGGTAAACGAGGTTCTTGTAAACGGAGGCGTCCCAAAATTTGGGGTGGCTGTGTCTTTTTGATTTTAATTTCCCTAAGCTATAGGACCATAAGTGGAAGTGCCCTAGGCTCTGTTGCTTTGTTTTTTAGATGTTTCAGGAAACACCATACACTTCTCCCGAGTGTCTGTTGGCAATTTACATCCCGCCCATCAGCATAACAAGGCTCCCAGTTCTCCATGGCCTGTCCTGCCTTCTGGATTTTATACTTTTTTCAGATGGCCCTTTTGACTGGGGAGCAGTGAGACTTCATTGTAGTGCAGATTTCCTTTGCAAGCTTGCTTGGTTGGCCAAAAACGGCGTATGCGTTTTTTCCTGAATATATTCAGGAAAAAACGCATACGCCCTTTTTGGCCAAGTGCATCATTGTGGACGTTCTGCCTCTTTTCCTATGCTTTCAATGCAATTCCAGTCTACCTCCTGAAATCGGTTTCCTGCAATTCTGCCCCGCTTTCAAGTCCTCTTGGCAGCCTTACTTCAGTATATTTTTGGACGATAGCTGTCATTTATAACTCTGCAGGTTTGTGAATTACAGTGCCCCTGAGCTCCTTTCTTCAACTCGCTTTCTTGTGACCTGGCCGCAACACCGCAGGCTGGCTTCAGGCCCTAATCTGGTTCCGGCACGGCACGCTGAGCCTTTGGTTAATTCCTCTTCCTGGTGGGAAATGAGAGTTAAATTTGCCCGTCCAGACACCTCCAGCTAGTCTCTCATTGGTTCTCACTATTCCTGTTCATCTTCCGCAGAAATTGCAAACTGGGCCAAACAGGAGGTTAAAGGGACTGACTCTCCAAGTCGGGAGAGTGTTAGTAAAGCGTCTGGAACGTTGCACCCGAGTACCAGGGTACGAAAACTGAGACATATTTGAACACGTCTCCCGATCACACGGTTGATCATACTCTAGGTTCCACATGCATGTTTTAGCTGAAGGAAGAATACCTTAAACCTGGGTAGTTGAGACCCGTAGAATGGGTGCCATGCAATATGACTTCAAAGGGTCTTCATTTGCTCACCGAACCTCTCCAATCCTATCACTGCTGCGCTTCTGCCCCTGTACACATGCTTGATTCTCTTTCGGAGACATAGTAATCCATAGGTTTTAAGATACTTACTAGTCAGGTACATTCTTAGGCGTTTAATATGGGGTGTTGAGTCCATTTCGTTGAGCAAGGAGTAGCTCTTGTCTATTCCATATTTGCCTTAAGGAACTTTATCTGTGCTCATTTCAATCTCTGGTTTTATGCAGCACCCCAACTCACCTTTCCCCTTAAGCACGCATAAGTTGGTTTTCTAAATTTGAGACCCTGTTCTGTATTAGAAATCAGTTCCTGTGTAGCCAAGTTTACATTCCGTGTATTAGTGATATCTTATGATGTTTCATTTTCTGTGTGACTTATTTCAGTTAGAATCACCGTACCTGAATCCACTCATTATGCTGCTATGGGCCTGATGACATAGATTTCATTGCTGAGTGATACTGCATTGTACGTAAGTACCACAAGTTCTTTATCCATTTTTCACTTTCTGTGATATTGAACTTGTACAGTAAACGAGGTTCTTGTAAACAGAGGCGTCCCAAACTTTGGGGTGGCTGTGTCTTTTTGATTTTAATTTCCCTAAGCTATAGGACCATAAGTGGAAGTGCCCTAGGCTCTGTTGCTTTGTTTTTTAGATGTTTCAGGAAACACCATACACTTCTCCCGAGTGTCTGTTGGCAATTTACATCCCGCCCATCAGCATAACAAGGCTCCCAGTTCTCCATGGCCTGTCCTGCCTTTCTGGATTTTACACTTTTTTCAGATGGCCCTTTTGACCGGGGGGAAGTGAGACTTCATTGTAGTGCAGATTTCCTTTGCAAGCTTGCTTGGTTGGCCAAAAAGGGCGTATGCGTTTTTTCCTGAATATATTCAGGAAAAAACGCATACGCCCTTTTTGGCCAAGTGCATCATTGTGGACGTTCTGCCTCTTTTCCTATGCTTTCAATGCAATTCCAGTCTACCTCCTGAAATCGGTTTCCTGCAATTCTGCCCCGCTTTCAAGTCCTCTTGGCAGCCTTACTTCAGTATATTTTTGGACGATAGCTGTCATTTATAACTCTGCAGGTTTGTGAATTACAGTGCCCCTGAGCTCCTTTCTTCAACTCGCTTTCTTTTGAGCTGGCCGCAACACCGCAGGATGGCTTCAGGCCCTAATCTGGTTCCGGCACGGCACGCTGAGCCTTTGGTTAATTCCTCTTCCTGGTGGGAAATGAGAGTTAAATTTGCCCGTCCAGACACCTCCAGCTAGTCTCTCATTGGTTCTCGTTATTCCTGTTCATCTTCCGCAGAAATTGCAAACTGGGCCAAACAGGAGGTTAAAGGCGCTGACTCTCCAAGTGGGGAGAGTGTTAGTAAAGCGTCTGGAATGTTGCACCCGAGTACCAGGGGAGGAAAACTGAGACATATTTGAACACGTCTCCCGTTCACACGGTTGATCATACTCTGGGTTCCACATGCATGTTTTAGCTGAAGGAAGAATACCTTAAACCTGGGTAGTTGAAACCCGTGGAATGGGTACCATGCAATATGACTTCAAAGGGTCTTCATTTGCTCACCGAACCTCTCCAATCCTATCACTGCTGCGTTTATGCCCCTGTACACATGCTTGATTCTCTTTCGGAGACATAGTAATCCATAGGTTTTAAGATACTTACTAGTCAGGTACATTCTTAGGCGTTTAATATGGGGTGTTGAGTCCATTTCGTTGAGCAAGGAGTAGCTCTTGTCTATTCCATATTTGCCTTAAGGAACTTTATCTGTGCTCATTTCAATCTCTGGTTTTATGCAGCACCCCAACTCACCTTTCCCCTTAAGCAAGCATAAGTTGGTTTTCTAAATTTGAGACCCTGTTCTGTTCTGTAATTCAGTTCCTGTGAAGCCAAGTTTACATTCCGTGTATTAGTGATATCTTATGATGTTTCTTTTTCTGTGTGACTTATTTCAGTTAGAATCATCGTACCTGAATCCACTCATTATGCTGCTACGGGCCTGATGACATAGATTTCATTGCTGAGTGATACTGCATTGTACATAAGTACCACAAGTTCTTTATCCATTTTTCACTTTCTGTGATATTGAACTTGTACGGTAAACGAGGTTCTTGTAAACGGAGGCGTCCCAAACTTTGGGGTGGCTGTGTCTTTTTGATTTTAATTTCCCTAAGCTATAGGACCATAAGTGGAAGTGCCCTAGGCTCTGTTGCTTTGTTTTTTAGATGTTTCAGGAAACACCATACACTTCTCCAGAGTGGCTGTTGGCAATTTACATCCCGCCCATCAGCATAACAAGGCTCCCAGTTCTCCATGGCCTGTCCTGCCTTTCTGGATTTTTCACTTTTTTCAGATGGCCCTTTTGACCGGGGGGCAGTGAGACTTCATTGTAGGGCAGATTTCCTTTGCAAGCTTGCTTGGTTGGCCAAAAAGGGCGTATGCGTTTTTTCCTGAATATATTCAGGAAAAAACGCATACGCCCTTTTTGGCCAAGTGCATCATTGTGGACGTTCTGCCTCTTTTCCTATGCTTTCAATGCAATTCCAGTCTACCTCCTGAAATCGGTTTCCTGCAATTCTGCCCCGCTTTCAAGTCCTCTTGGCAGCCTTACTTCAGTATATTTTTGGACGATAGCTGTCATTTATAACTCTGCAGGTTTGTGAATTACAGTGCCCCTGAGCTCCTTTCTTCAACTCGCTTTCTTGTGACCTGGTCGCAACACCGCAGGCTGGCTTCAGGCCCTAATCTGGTTCCGGCACGGCACGCTGAGCCTTTGGTTAATTCCTCTTCCTGGTGGGAAATGAGAGTTAAATTTGCCCGTCCAGACACCTCCAGCTAGTCTCTCATTGGTTCTCACTATTCCTGTTCATCTTCCGCAGAAATTGCAAACTGGGCCAAAGAGGAGGTTAAAGGCGCTGACTCTTCAAGTGGGGAGAGTGTTAGTAAAGCGTCTGGAATGTTGCACCCGAGTACCAGGGGAGGAAAACTGAGACATATTTGAACACGTCTCCCGTTCACACGGTTGATCATACTCTGGGTTCCACATGCATGTTTTAGCTGAAGGAAGAATACCTTAAACCTGGGTAGTTGAAACCCGTGGAATGGGTACCATGCAATATGACTTCAAAGGGTCTTCATTTGCTCACCGAACCTCTCCAATCCTATCACTGCTGCGTTTATGCCCCTGTACACATGCTTGATTCTCTTTCGGAGACATAGCAATCCATAGGTTTTAAGATACTTACTAGCCAGGTACATTCTTAGGCGTTTAATATGCGGTGTTGAGTCCATTTCGTTGAGCAAGGAGTAGCTCTTGTCTATTCCATATTTGGCTTAAGGAACTTTATCTGTGCTCATTTCAATCTCTGGTTTTATGCAGCACCCCAACTCACCTTTCCCCTTAAGCAAGCATAAGTTGGTTTTCTAAATTTGAGACCCTGTTCTGTTTTGGAATTCAGTTCCTGTGTAGCCAAGTTTACATTCCGTGTATTACTGATATCTTATGATGTTTCTTTTTCTGTGTGACTTATTTCAGTTAGAATCATCATACCTGAATCCACTCATTGTGCTGCTAAGGGCCTGATGACATAGATTTCATTGCTGAGTGATACTGCATTGTACGTAAGTACCACAAGTTCTTTATCCATTTTTCACTTTCTGTGATATTGAACTTGTACGGTAAACGAGGTTCTTGTAAACAGAGGCGTCCCAAACTTTGGGGTGGCTGTGTCTTTTTGATTTTAATTTCTCTAAGCTATAGGACCATAAGTGGAAGTGCCCTAGGCTCTGTTGCTTTGTTTTTTAGATGTTTCAGGAAACACCATACACTTCTCCCGAGTGTCTGTTGGCAATTTACATCCCGCCCATCAGCATAACAAGGCTCCCAGTTCTCCATGGCCTGTCCTGCCTTTCTGGATTTTACACTTTTTTCAGATGGCCCTTTTGACCGGGGGGAAGTGAGACTTCATTGTAGTGCAGATTTCCTTTGCAAGCTTGCTTGGTTGGCCAAAAAGGGCGTATGCGTTTTTTCCTGAATATATTCAGGAAAAAACGCATACGCCCTTTTTGGCCAAGTGCATCATTGTGGACGTTCTGCCTCTTTTCCTATGCTTTCAATGCAATTCCAGTCTACCTCCTGAAATCGGTTTCCTGCAATTCTGCCCCGCTTTCAAGTCCTCTTGGCAGCCTTACTTCGGTATATTTTTGGACGATAGCTGTCATTTATAACTCTGCAGGTTTGTGAATTACAGTGCCCCTGAGCTCCTTTCTTCAACTCGCTTTCTTTTGAGCTGGCCGCAACACCGCAGGATGGCTTCAGGCCCTAATCTGGTTCCGGAACGGCACGCTGAGCCTTTGGTTAATTCCTCTTCCTAGTGGGAAATGAGAGTTAAATTTGCCCGTCCAGACACCTCCAGCTAGTCTCTCATTGGTTCTCGCTATTCCTGTTCATCTTCCGCAGAAATTGCAAACTGGGCCAAACAGGAGGTTAAAGGGACTGACTCTCCAAGTCGGGAGAGTGTTAGTAAAGCGTCTGGAATGGTGAACCCGAGTACCATGGGAGGAAAACTGAGACATATTTGAACACGTCTCCCGATCACATGGTTGATCATACTCTGGGTTCCACATGCATGTTTTAGCTGAAGGAAGAATACCTTAAACCTGGGTAGTTGAAACCCATGGAATGGGTACCATGCGATATGACTTCAAAGGGTCTTCATTTGCTCACCAAAACTCTCCAATCCTATCACTGCTGCGTTTATGCCCCTGTACACATGCTTGATTCTCTTTCGGAGACATAGCAATCCATAGGTTTTAAGATACTTACTAGTCAGGTACATTCTTAGGCGTTTAATATGGGGTGTTGAGTCCATTTCGTTGAGCAAGGAGTAGCTCTTGTCTATTCCATATTTGGCTTAAGGAACTTTATCTGTGCTCATTTCAATCTCTGGTTTTATGCAGCACCCCAACTCACCTTTCCCCTTAAGCAAGCATAAGTTGGTTTTCTAAATTTGAGACCCTGTTCTGTTCTGTAATTCAGTTCCTGTGTAGCCAAGTTTACATTCCGTGTATTACTGATATCTTATGATGTTTCTTTTTCTGTGTGACTTATTTCAGTTAGAATCATCATACCTGAATCCACTCATTATGCTACTACGGGCCTGATGACATAGATTACAGTGCTGAGTGATATTGCTTTGTAAGTAAATACCACAAGTTCTTTATCCATTTTTCACTTTCTGTGATGTTGAACTTGTACTGCAAACGAGGTTCTTGTAAACAGAGGCGTCCCAAACTTTTGGGTGGCTGTGTCTTTTTGATTTTAATTTCCCTAAGCTATAGGACCATAAGTGGAAGTGCCCTAGGCTCTGTTGCTTTGTTTTTTAGATGTTTCAGGAAACACCATACACTTCTCCCTAGTGGCTGTTGGCAATTTACATCCCTCCCATCAGAATAACAAGGCTCCCAGTTCTCCATGGCCTGTCTTGCCTTTCTGGATTTTACACTTTTTTCAGATGGCCCTTTTGACCGGGGGGAAGTGAGACTTCATTGTAGTGCAGATTTCCTTTGCAAGCTTGCTTGGTTGGCCAAAAAGGGCGTATGCGTTTTATCCTGAATATATTCAGGAAAAAACGCATACGCTCCTTTTGGCCAAGTGCATCATTGTGGACGTTCTGCCTCGATTCCTATGTTTTCAATGCAATTCCAGTCTACCTCCTGAAATCGGTTTCCTGCAATTCTGCCCCGCTTTCAAGTCCTCTTGGCAGCCTTACTTCAGTATATTTTTGGACGATAGCTGTCATTTATAACTCTGCAGGTTTGTGAATTACAGTGCCCCTGAGCTCCTTTCTTCAACTCGCTTTCTTGTGAGCTGGCCGCAACACCGCAGGATGGCTTCAGGCTCTAATATGGTTCCGGCACGGCACGCTGAGCCTTTGGTTAATTCCTCTTCCTGGTGGGAAATGAGAGTTAAATTTGCCCGTCCAGACACCTCCAGCTAGTCTCTCATTGGTTCTCGCTATTCCTGTTCATCTTCCGCAGAAATTGCAAACTGGGCCAAAGAGGAGGTTAAAGGGACTGACTCTCCAAGTCGGGAGAGTGTTAGTAAAGCATCTGGAATGTTGCGCCCGAGTACCAGGGTACGAAAACTGAGACATATTTGAACACGTCTCCCGATCACATGGTTGATCATACTCTAGGATACACATGCATGTTTTAGCTGAATGAAGAATACCTTAAACATGGGTAGTTGAAACCCGTGGAATGGGTACCATGCAATATGACTTCAAAGGGTCTTCATTTGCTCACCGAACCTCTCCAATCCTATCACTGCTGCGTTTATGCCCCTTTACACATGCTTGATTCTCTTTCGGAGACATAGCAAACCATAGGTTTTAAGATACTTACTATTCAGGTACATTCTTAGGCATTTAATATGCGGTGTTGAGTCCATTTCGTTGAGCAAGGAGTAGCTCTTGTCTATTCCATATTTGGCTTAAGGAACTTTATCTGTGCTCATTTCAATCTCTGCTTTTATGCAGCACCCCAACTCACCTTTACCCTTAAGCAAGCATAAGTTGGTTTTCTAAATTTGAGACCCTGTTCTGTTCTGTAATTCAGTTCCTGTGTAGCCAAGTTTACATTCCGTGTATTACTGATATCTTATGATGTTTCTTTTTCTGTGTGACTTATTTCAGTTAGAATCATCATACCTGAATCCACTCATTATGCTGCTACGGGCCTGATGACATAGATTTCATTGCTGAGTGATACTGCATTGTACGTAAGTACCACAAATTCTTTATCCATTTTTCACTTCCTGTGATATTGAACTTGTACGGTAAACGAGGTTCTTGTAAACAGAGGCGTCCGAAACTTTGGGGTGGCTGTGTCTTTTTGATTTTAATTTCCCTAAGCTATAGGACCATAAGTGGAAGTGCCCTAGGCTCTGTTGCTTTGTTTTTTAGATGTTTCAGGAAACACCATACACTTCTCCCGAGTGTCTGTTGGCAATTTACATCCCGCCCATCAGCATAACAAGGCTCCCAGTTCTCCATGGCCTGTCCTGCCTTTCTGGATTTTACACTTTTTTCAGATGGCCCTTTTGACCGGCGGGAAGTGAGACTTCATTGTAGTGCAGATTTCCTTTGCAAGCTTGCTTGGTTGGCCAAAAAGGGCGTATGCGTTTTTTCCTGAATATATTCAGGATAAAACGCATACGCCCTTTTTGGCCAAGTGCATCATTGTGGACGTTCTGCCTCTTTTCCTATGCTTTCAATGCAATTCCAGTCTACCTCCTGAAATCGGTTTCCTGCAATTCTGCCCCGCTTTCAAGTCCTCTTGGCAGCCTTACTTAAGTATATTTTTGGACGATAGCTGTCATTTATAACTCTGCAGGTTTGTGAATTACAGTGCCCCTGAGCTCCTTTCTTCAACTCGCTTTCTTTTGAGCTGGCCGCAACACCGCAGGATGGCTTCAGGTCCTAATCTGGTTCCGGCACGGCACGCTGAGCCTTTGGTTAATTCCTCTTCCTGGTGGGAAATGAGAGTTAAATTTGCCCGTCCAGACACCTCCAGCTAGTCTCTCATTGGTTCTCGTTATTCCTGTTCATCTTCCGCAGAAATTGCAAACTGGGCCAAACAGGAGGTTAAAGGCGCTGACGCTTCAAGTGGGGAGAGTGTTAGTAAAGCGTCTAGAATGTTGCACCCGAGTACCAGGGGAGGAAAACTGAGACATATTTGAACACGTCTCCCGTTCACACGGTTGATCATACTCTAGGTTCCACATGCATGTTTTAGCTGAAGGAAGAATACCTTAAAACTGGGTAGTTGAAACCCGTGGAATGGGTACCATGCAATATGACTTCAAAGGGTCTTCATTTGCTCACCGAACTTCTCCAATCCTATCACTGCTGCGCTTATGCCCCTGTACACATGCTTGATTCTCTTTCGGAGACATAGTAATCCATAGGTTTTAAGATACTTACTAGTCAGGTACATTCTTAGGCGTTTAATATGGGGTGTTGAGTCCATTTCGTTGAGCAAGGAGTAGCTCTTGTCTATTCCATATTTGCCTTAAGGAACTTTATCTGTGCTCATTTCAATCTCTGGTTTTATGCAGCACCCCAACTCACCTTTCCCCTTAAGCACGCATAAGTTGGTTTTCTAAATTTGAGACCCTGTTCTGTATTAGAAATCAGTTCCTGTGTAGCCAAGTTTACATTCCGTGTATTAGTGATATCTTATGATGTTTCATTTTCTGTGTGACTTATTTCAGTTAGAATCACCGTCCCTGAATCCACTCATTATGCTGCTACGGGCCTGATGACATAGATTTCATTGCTGAATGATACTGCATTGTACGTAAGTACCACAAGTTCTTTATCCATTTTTCACTTTCTGTGATATTGAACTTGTACGGTAAACGAGGTTCTTGTAAACAGAGGCGTCCCAAACTTTGGGGTGGCTGTGTCTTTTTGATTTTAATTTCCCTAAGCTATAGGACCATAAGTGGAAGTGCCCTAGGCTCTGTTGCTTTGTTTTTTAGATGTTTCAGGAAACACCATACACTTCTCCCGAGTGTCTGTTGGCAATTTACATCCCGCCCATCAGCATAACAAGGCTCCCAGTTCTCCTTGGCCTGTCCTGCCTTTCTGGATTTTACACTTTTTTCAGATGGCCCTTTTGACCGGGGGGAAGTGAGACTTCATTGTAGTGCAGATTTCCTTTGCAAGCTTGCTTGGTTGGCCAAAAAGGGCGTATGCGTTTTTTCCTGAATATATTCAGGAAAAAACGCATACGCCCTTTTTGGCCAAGTGCATCATTGTGGACGTTCTGCCTCTTTTCCTATGCTTTCAATGCAATTCCAGTCTACCTCCTGAAATCGGTTTCCTGCAATTCTGCCCCGCTTTCAAGTCCTCTTGGCAGCCTTACTTCAGTATATTTTTGGACGATAGCTGTCATTTATAACTCTGCAGGTTTGTGAATTACAGTGCCCCTGAGCTCCTTTCTTCAACTCGCTTTCTTTTGAGCTGGCCGCAACACCGCAGGATGGCTTCAGGCCCTAATCTGGTTCCGGCACGGCACGCTGAGCCTTTGGTTAATTCCTCTTCCTGGTGGGAAATGAGAGTTAAATTTGCCCGTCCAGACACCTCCAGCTAGTCTCTCATTGGTTCTCGTTATTCCTGTTCATCTTCCGCAGAAATTGCAAACTGGGCCAAACAGGAGGTTAAAGGCGCTGACTCTTCAAGTGGGGAGAGTGTTAGTAAAGCGTCTGGAATGTTGCACCCGAGTACCAGGGGAGGAAAACTGAGACATATTTGAACACGTCTCCCGTTCACACGGTTGATCATACTCTGGGTTCCACATGCATGTTTTAGCTGAAGGAAGAATACCTTAAACCTGGGTAGTTGAAACCCGTGGAATGGGTACCATGCAATATGACTTCAAAGGGTCTTCATTTGCTCACCGAACCTCTCCAATCCTATCACTGCTGCGTTTATGCCCCTGTACACATGCTTGATTCTCTTTCGGAGACATAGTAATCCATAGGTTTTAAGATACTTACTAGTCAGGTACATTCTTAGGCGTTTAATATGGGGTGTTGAGTCCATTTCGTTGAGCAAGGAGTAGCTCTTGTCTATTCCATATTTGCCTTAAGGAACTTTATCTGTGCTCATTTCAATCTCTGGTTTTATGCAGCACCCCAACTCACCTTTCCCCTTAAGCAAGCATAAGTTGGTTTTCTAAATTTGAGACCCTGTTCTGTTCTGTAATTCAGTTCCTGTGAAGCCAAGTTTACATTCCGTGTATTAGTGATATCTTATGATGTTTCTTTTTCTGTGTGACTTATTTCAGTTAGAATCATCGTACCTGAATCCACTCATTATGCTGCTACGGGCCTGATGACATAGATTTCATTGCTGAGTGATACTGCATTGTACATAAGTACCACAAGTTCTTTATCCATTTTTCACTTTCTGTGATATTGAACTTGTACGGTAAACGAGGTTCTTGTAAACGGAGGAGTCCCAAACTTTTGGGTGGCTGTGTCTTTTTGATTTTAATTTCCCTAAGCTATAGGACCATAAGTGGAAGTGCCCTAGGCTCTGTTGCTTTGTTTTTTAGATGTTTCAGGAAACACCATACACTTCTCCAGAGTGGCTGTTGGCAATTTACATCCCGCCCATCAGCATAACAAGGCTCCCAGTTCTCCATGGCCTGTCCTGCCTTTCTGGATTTTTCACTTTTTTCAGATGGCCCTTTTGACCGGGGGGCAGTGAGACTTCATTGTAGGGCAGATTTCCTTTGCAAGCTTGCTTGGTTGGCCAAAAAGGGCGTATGCGTTTTTTCCTGAATATATTCAGGAAAAAACGCATACGCCCTTTTTGGCCAAGTGCATCATTGTGGACGTTCTGCCTCTTTTCCTATGCTTTCAATGCAATTCCAGTCTACCTCCTGAAATCGGTTTCCTGCAATTCTGCCCCGCTTTCAAGTCCTCTTGGCAGCCTTACTTCAGTATATTTTTGGACGATAGCTGTCATTTATAACTCTGCAGGTTTGTGAATTACAGTGCCCCTGAGCTCCTTTCTTCAACTCGCTTTCTTGTGACCTGGTCGCAACACCGCAGGCTGGCTTCAGGCCCTAATCTGGTTCCGGCACGGCACGCTGAGCCTTTGGTTAATTCCTCTTCCTGGTGGGAAATGAGAGTTAAATTTGCCCGTCCAGACACCTCCAGCTAGTCTCTCATTGGTTCTCACTATTCCTGTTCATCTTCCGCAGAAATTGCAAACTGGGCCAAACAGGAGGTTAAAGGCGCTGACTCTTCAAGTGGGGAGAGTGTTAGTAAAGCGTCTGGAATGTTGCACCCGAGTACCAGGGGAGGAAAACTGAGACATATTTGAACACGTCTCCCGTTCACACGGTTGATCATACTCTGGGTTCCACATGCATGTTTTAGCTGAAGGAAGAATACCTTAAACCTGGGTAGTTGAAACCCGTGGAATGGGTACCATGCAATATGACTTCAAAGGGTCTTCATTTGCTCACCGAACCTCTCCAATCCTATCACTGCTGCGTTTATGCCCCTGTACACATGCTTGATTCTCTTTCGGAGACATAGCAATCCATAGGTTTTAAGATACTTACTAGCCAGGTACATTCTTAGGCGTTTAATATGCGGTGTTGAGTCCATTTCGTTGAGCAAGGAGTAGCTCTTGTCTATTCCATATTTGGCTTAAGGAACTTTATCTGTGCTCATTTCAATCTCTGGTTTTATGCAGCACCCCAACTCACCTTTCCCCTTAAGCAAGCATAAGTTGGTTTTCTAAATTTGAGACCCTGTTCTGTTTTGGAATTCAGTTCCTGTGTAGCCAAGTTTACATTCCGTGTATTACTGATATCTTATGATGTTTCTTTTTCTGTGTGACTTATTTCAGTTAGAATCATCATACCTGAATCCACTCATTGTGCTGCTAAGGGCCTGATGACATAGATTTCATTGCTGAGTGATACTGCATTGTACGTAAGTACCACAAGTTCTTTATCCATTTTTCACTTTCTGTGATATTGAACTTGTACGGTAAACGAGGTTCTTGTAAACAGAGGCGTCCCAAACTTTGGGGTGGCTGTGTCTTTTTGATTTTAATTTCTCTAAGCTATAGGACCATAAGTGGAAGTGCCCTAGGCTCTGTTGCTTTGTTTTTTAGATGTTTCAGGAAACACCATACACTTCTCCCGAGTGTCTGTTGGCAATTTACATCCCGCCCATCAGCATAACAAGGCTCCCAGTTCTCCATGGCCTGTCCTGCCTTTCTGGATTTTACACTTTTTTCAGATGGCCCTTTTGACCGGGGGGAAGTGAGACTTCATTGTAGTGCAGATTTCCTTTGCAAGCTTGCTTGGTTGGCCAAAAAGGGCGTATGCGTTTTTTCCTGAATATATTCAGGAAAAAACGCATACGCCCTTTTTGGCCAAGTGCATCATTGTGGACGTTCTGCCTCTTTTCCTATGCTTTCAATGCAATTCCAGTCTACCTCCTGAAATCGGTTTCCTGCAATTCTGCCCCGCTTTCAAGTCCTCTTGGCAGCCTTACTTCGGTATATTTTTGGACGATAGCTGTCATTTATAACTCTGCAGGTTTGTGAATTACAGTGCCCCTGAGCTCCTTTCTTCAACTCGCTTTCTTTTGAGCTGGCCGCAACACCGCAGGATGGCTTCAGGCCCTAATCTGGTTCCGGAACGGCACGCTGAGCCTTTGGTTAATTCCTCTTCCTGGTAGGAAATGAGAGTTAAATTTGCCCGTCCAGACACCTCCAGCTAGTCTCTCATTGGTTCTCGCTATTCCTGTTCATCTTCCGCAGAAATTGCAAACTGGGCCAAACAGGAGGTTAAAGGGACTGACTCTCCAAGTCGGGAGAGTGTTAGTAAAGCGTCTGGAATGGTGAACCCGAGTACCATGGGAGGAAAACTGAGACATATTTGAACACGTCTCCCGATCACATGGTTGATCATACTCTGGGTTCCACATGCATGTTTTAGCTGAAGGAAGAATACCTTAAACCTGGGTAGTTGAAACCCATGGAATGGGTACCATGCGATATGACTTCAAAGGGTCTTCATTTGCTCACCAAAACTCTCCAATCCTATCACTGCTGCGTTTATGCCCCTGTACACATGCTTGATTCTCTTTCGGAGACATAGCAATCCATAGGTTTTAAGATACTTACTAGTCAGGTACATTCTTAGGCGTTTAATATGGGGTGTTGAGTCCATTTCGTTGAGCAAGGAGTAGCTCTTGTCTATTCCATATTTGGCTTAAGGAACTTTATCTGTGCTCATTTCAATCTCTGGTTTTATGCAGCACCCCAACTCACCTTTCCCCTTAAGCAAGCATAAGTTGGTTTTCTAAATTTGAGACCCTGTTCTGTTCTGTAATTCAGTTCCTGTGTAGCCAAGTTTACATTCCGTGTATTACTGATATCTTATGATGTTTCTTTTTCTGTGTGACTTATTTCAGTTAGAATCATCATACCTGAATCCACTCATTATGCTACTACGGGCCTGATGACATAGATTACAGTGCTGAGTGATATTGCTTTGTAAGTAAATACCACAAGTTCTTTATCCATTTTTCACTTTCTGTGATGTTGAACTTGTACTGTAAACGAGGTTCTTGTAAACAGAGGCGTCCCAAACTTTTGGGTGGCTGTGTCTTTTTGATTTTAATTTCCCTAAGCTATAGGACCATAAGTGGAAGTGCCCTAGGCTCTGTTGCTTTGTTTTTTAGATGTTTCAGGAAACACCATACACTTCTCCCTAGTGGCTGTTGGCAATTTACATCCCTCCCATCAGAATAACAAGGCTCCCAGTTCTCCATGGCCTGTCCTGCCTTTCTGGATTTTACACTTTTTTCAGATGGCCCTTTTGACCGGGGGGAAGTGAGACTTCATTGTAGTGCAGATTTCCTTTGCAAGCTTGCTTGGTTGGCCAAAAAGGGCGTATGCGTTTTATCCTGAATATATTCAGGAAAAAACGCATACGCTCCTTTTGGCCAAGTGCATCATTGTGGACGTTCTGCCTCGATTCCTATGTTTTCAATGCAATTCCAGTCTACCTCCTGAAATCGGTTTCCTGCAATTCTGCCCCGCTTTCAAGTCCTCTTGGCAGCCTTACTTCAGTATATTTTTGGACGATAGCTGTCATTTATAACTCTGCAGGTTTGTGAATTACAGTGCCCCTGAGCTCCTTTCTTCAACTCGCTTTCTTGTGAGCTGGCCGCAACACCGCAGGATGGCTTCAGGCTCTAATATGGTTCCGGCACGGCACGCTGAGCCTTTGGTTAATTCCTCTTCCTGGTGGGAAATGAGAGTTAAATTTGCCCGTCCAGACACCTCCAGCTAGTCTCTCATTGGTTCTCGCTATTCCTGTTCATCTTCCGCAGAAATTGCAAACTGGGCCAAAGAGGAGGTTAAAGGGACTGACTCTCCAAGTCGGGAGAGTGTTAGTAAAGCATCTGGAATGTTGCGCCCGAGTACCAGGGTACGAAAACTGAGACATATTTGAACACGTCTCCCGATCACATGGTTGATCATACTCTAGGATACACATGCATGTTTTAGCTGAATGAAGAATACCTTAAACATGGGTAGTTGAAACCCGTGGAATGGGTACCATGCAATATGACTTCAAAGGGTCTTCATTTGCTCACCGAACCTCTCCAATCCTATCACTGCTGCGTTTATGCCCCTGTACACATGCTTGATTCTCTTTCGGAGACATAGCAAACCATAGGTTTTAAGATACTTACTATTCAGGTACATTCTTAGGCATTTAATATGCGGTGTTGAGTCCATTTCGTTGAGCAAGGAGTAGCTCTTGTCTATTCCATATTTGGCTTAAGGAACTTTATCTGTGCTCATTTCAATCTCTGCTTTTATGCAGCACCCCAACTCACCTTTACCCTTAAGCAAGCATAAGTTGGTTTTCTAAATTTGAGACCCTGTTCTGTTCTGTAATTCAGTTCCTGTGTAGCCAAGTTTACATTCCGTGTATTACTGATATCTTATGATGTTTCTTTTTCTGTGTGACTTATTTCAGTTAGAATCATCATACCTGAATCCACTCATTATGCTGCTACGGGCCTGATGACATAGATTTCATTGCTGAGTGATACTGCATTGTACGTAAGTACCACAAATTCTTTATCCATTTTTCACTTCCTGTGATATTGAACTTGTACGGTAAACGAGGTTCTTGTAAACAGAGGCGTCCGAAACTTTGGGGTGGCTGTGTCTTTTTGATTTTAATTTCCCTAAGCTATAGGACCATAAGTGGAAGTGCCCTAGGCTCTGTTGCTTTGTTTTTTAGATGTTTCAGGAAACACCATACACTTCTCCCGAGTGTCTGTTGGCAATTTACATCCCGCCCATCAGCATAACAAGGCTCCCAGTTCTCCATGGCCTGTCCTGCCTTTCTGGATTTTACACTTTTTTCAGATGGCCCTTTTGACCGGCGGGAAGTGAGACTTCATTGTAGTGCAGATTTCCTTTGCAAGCTTGCTTGGTTGGCCAAAAAGGGCGTATGCGTTTTTTCCTGAATATATTCAGGATAAAACGCATACGCCCTTTTTGGCCAAGTGCATCATTGTGGACGTTCTGCCTCTTTTCCTATGCTTTCAATGCAATTCCAGTCTACCTCCTGAAATCGGTTTCCTGCAATTCTGCCCCGCTTTCAAGTCCTCTTGGCAGCCTTACTTAAGTATATTTTTGGACGATAGCTGTCATTTATAACTCTGCAGGTTTGTGAATTACAGTGCCCCTGAGCTCCTTTCTTCAACTCGATTTCTTTTGAGCTGGCCGCAACACCGCAGGATGGCTTCAGGTCCTAATCTGGTTCCGGCACGGCA
This sequence comes from Grampus griseus, assembly GCF_964374135.1. Classification (NCBI taxonomy): domain Eukaryota; kingdom Metazoa; phylum Chordata; class Mammalia; order Artiodactyla; family Delphinidae; genus Grampus; species Grampus griseus. Next base: position 123,115 of record NW_028132942.1, on the reverse strand, counting down.
CGCTGAGCCTTTGGTTAATTCCTCTTCCTGGTGGGAAATGAGAGTTAAATTTGCCCGTCCAGACACCTCCAGCTAGTCTCTCATTGGTTCTCGTTATTCCTGTTCATCTTCCGCAGAAATTGCAAACTGGGCCAAACAGGAGGTTAAAGGCGCTGACGCTTCAAGTGGGGAGAGTGTTAGTAAAGCGTCTAGAATGTTGCACCCGAGTACCAGGGGAGGAAAACTGAGACATATTTGAACACGTCTCCCGTTCACACGGTTGATCATACTCTAGGTTCCACATGCATCTTTTAGCTGAAGGAAGAATACCTTAAAACTGGGTAGTTGAAACCCGTGGAATGGGTACCATGCAATATGACTTCAAAGGGTCTTCATTTGCTCACCGAACTTCTCCAATCCTATCACTGCTGCGCTTATGCCCCTGTACACATGCTTGATTCTCTTTCGGAGACATAGTAATCCATAGGTTTTAAGATACTTACTAGTCAGGTACATTCTTAGGCGTTTAATATGGGGTGTTGAGTCCATTTCGTTGAGCAAGGAGTAGCTCTTGTCTATTCCATATTTGCCTTAAGGAACTTTATCTGTGCTCATTTCAATCTCTGGTTTTATGCAGCACCCCAACTCACCTTTCCCCTTAAGCACGCATAAGTTGGTTTTCTAAATTTGAGACCCTGTTCTGTTCTGTAATTCAGTTCCTGTGTAGCCAAGTTTACATTCCGTGTATTACTGATATCTTATGATGTTTCTTTTTCTGTGTGAATTATTTCAGTTAGAATCATCGTACCTGAATCCACTCATTGTGCTGCTAAGGGCCTGATGACATAGATTTCATTGCTGAGTGATATTGCTTTGTAAGTAAATACCACAGCTTTTTATCCATTTTTCACTTTCTGCGATGTTGAACTTGTACTGTAAACGAGGTTCTTGTAAACAGAGGCGTCCCAAATTTTGGGGTGGCTGTGTCTTTTTGATTTTAATTTCCCTAAGCTATAGGACCATAAGTGGAAGTGCCCTAGGCTCTGTTGCTTTGTTTTTTAGATGTTTCAGGAAACACCATACACTTCTCCCTATTGTCTGTTGGCAATTTACATCCCGCCCATCAGCATAACAAGGCTCCCAGTTCTCCATGGCCTGTCCTGCCTTTCTGGATTTTACACTTTTTTCAGATGGCCCTTTTGACCGGGGGGAAGTGAGACTTCATTGTAGTGCAGATTTCCTTTGCAAGCTTGCTTGGTTGGCCAAAAAGGGCGTATGCGTTTTTTCCTGAATATATTCAGGAAAAAACGCATACGCCCTTTTTGGCCAAGTGCATCATTGTGGACGTTCTGCCTCTTTTCCTATGCTTTCAATGCAATTCCAGTCTACCTCCTGAAATCGGTTTCCTGCAATTCTGCCCCGCTTTCAAGTCCTCTTGGCAGCCTTACTTCAGTATATTTTTGGACGATAGCTGTCATTTATAACTCTGCAGGTTTGTGAATTACAGTGCCCCTGAGTTCCTTTCTTCAACTCGCTTTCTTTTGAGCTGGCCGCAACACCGTAGGATGGTTTCAGGCCCTAATCTGGTTCCGGCACGGCACGCTGAGCCTTTGGTTAATTCCTCTTCCTGGTGGGAAATGAGAGTTAAATTTGCCCGTCCAGACACCTCCAGCTAGTCTCTCATTGGTTCTCGTTATTACTGTTCATCTTCCGCAGAAATTGCAAACTGGGCCAAACAGGAGGTTAAAGGCGCTGACTCTTCAAGTGGGGAGAGTGTTAGTAAAGCGTCTGGAATGTTGCACCCGAGTACCAGGGGAGGAAAACTGAGACATATTTGAACACGTCTCCCGTTCACACGGTTGATCATACTCTGGGTTCCACATGCATGTTTTAGCTGAAGGAAGAATACCTTAAACCTGGGTAGTTGAAACCCGTGGAATGGGTACAATGCAATATGACTTCAAAGGGTCTTCATTTGCTCACCGAACCTCTCCAATCCTATCACTGCTGCGTTTATGCCCCTGTACACATGCTTGATTCTCTTTTGGAGACATAGCAATCCATAGGTTTTAAGATACTTACTAGTCAGGTACATTCTTAGGCGTTTAATATGGGGTGTTGAGTCCATTTTGTTGAGCAAGGAGTAGCTCTTGTCTATTCCATATTTGGCTTAAGGAACTTTATCTGTGCTCATTTCAATCTCTGGTTTTATGCAGCACCCCAACTCACCTTTCCCCTTAAGCAAGCATAAGTTGGTTTTCTAAATTTGAGACCCTGTTCTGTATTGGAATTCAGTTCCTGTGTAGCCAATTTTACATTCCGTGTATTAGTGATATCTTATGATGTTTCTTTTTCTGTGTGACTTATTTCAGTTAGAATCATCGTACCTGAATCCACTCATTATGCTGCTTCGGGCCTGATGACATAGATTTCATTGCTGAGTGATACTGCATTGTACGTAAGTACCACAAGTTCTTTATCCATTTTTCACTTTCTGTCATATTGAACTTGTACGGTAAACGAGGTTCTTGTAAACGGAGGCGTCCCAAACATTGGGGTGGCTGTGTCTTTTTGATTTTAATTTCCCTAAGCTATAGGACCATAAGTGGAAGTGCCCTAGGCTTTGTTGCTTTGTTTTTTAGATGTTTCAGGAAACACCATACACTTCTCCCGAGTGGCTGTTGGCAATTTACATCCCGCCCATCAGCATAACAAGGCTCCCAGTTCTCCATGGCCTGTCCTGCCTTTCTGGATTTTTCACTTTTTTCAGATGGCCCTTTTGACCGGGGGGCAGTGAGACTTCATTGTAGGGCAGATTTCCTTTGCAAGCTTGCTTGGTTGGCCAAAAAGGGCGTATGCGTTTTTTCCTGAATATATTCAGGAAAAAACGCATACGCCCTTTTTGGCCAAGTGCATCATTGTGGACGTTCTGCCTCTTTTCCTATGCTTTCAATGCAATTCCAGTCTACCTCCTGAAATCGGTTTCCTGCAATTCTGCCCCGCTTTCAAGTCCTCTTGGCAGCCTTACTTCAGTATATTTTTGGACGATAGCTGTCATTTATAACTCTGCAGGTTTGTGAATTACAGTGCCCCTGAGCTCCTTTCTTCAACTCGCTTTCTTGTGACCTGGTCGCAACACCGCAGGCTGGCTTCAGGCCCTAATCTGGTTCCGGCACGGCACGCTGAGCCTTTGGTTAATTCCTCTTCCTGGTGGGAAATGAGAGTTAAATTTGCCCGTCCAGACACCTCCAGCTAGTCTCTCATTGGTTCTCACTATTCCTGTTCATCTTCCGCAGAAATTGCAAACTGGGCCAAACAGGAGGTTAAAGGCGCTGACTCTTCAAGTGGGGAGAGTGTTAGTAAAGCGTCTGGAATGTTGCACCCGAGTACCAGGGGAGGAAAACTGAGACATATTTGAACACGTCTCCCGTTCACATGGTTGATCATACTCTGGGTTCCACATGCATGTTTTAGCTGAAGGAAGAATACCTTAAACCTGGGTAGTTGAAACCCGTGGAATGGGTACCATGCAATATGACTTCAAAGGGTCTTCATTTGCTCACCGAACCTCTCCAATCCTATCACTGCTGCGTTTATGCCCCTGTACACATGCTTGATTCTCTTTCGGAGACATAGCAATCCATAGGTTTTAAGATACTTACTAGCCAGGTACATTCTTAGGCGTTTAATATGCGGTGTTGAGTCCATTTCGTTGAGCAAGGAGTAGCTCTTGTCTATTCCATATTTGGCTTAAGGAACTTTATCTGTGCTCATTTCAATCTCTGGTTTTATGCAGCACCCCAACTCACCTTTCCCCTTAAGCAAGCATAAGTTGGTTTTCTAAATTTGAGACCCTGTTCTGTTTTGGAATTCAGTTCCTGTGTAGCCAAGTTTACATTCCGTGTATTACTGATATCTTATGATGTTTCTTTTTCTGTGTGACTTATTTCAGTTAGAATCATCATACCTGAATCCACTCATTGTGCTGCTAAGGGCCTGATGACATAGATTTCATTGCTGAGTGATACTGCATTGTACGTAAGTACCACAAGTTCTTTATCCATTTTTCACTTTCTGTGATATTGAACTTGTACGGTAAACGAGGTTCTTGTAAACAGAGGCGTCCCAAACTTTGGGGTGGCTGTGTCTTTTTGATTTTAATTTCTCTAAGCTATAGGACCATAAGTGGAAGTGCCCTAGGCTCTGTTGCTTTGTTTTTTAGATGTTTCAGGAAACACCATACACTTCTCCCGAGTGTCTGTTGGCAATTTACATCCCGCCCATCAGCATAACAAGGCTCCCAGTTCTCCATGGCCTGTCCTGCCTTTCTGGATTTTACACTTTTTTCAGATGGCCCTTTTGACCGGGGGGAAGTGAGACTTCATTGTAGTGCAGATTTCCTTTGCAAGCTTGCTTGGTTGGCCAAAAAGGGCGTATGCGTTTTTTCCTGAATATATTCAGGAAAAAACGCATACGCCCTTTTTGGCCAAGTGCATCATTGTGGACGTTCTGCCTCTTTTCCTATGCTTTCAATGCAATTCCAGTCTACCTCCTGAAATCGGTTTCCTGCAATTCTGCCCCGCTTTCAAGTCCTCTTGGCAGCCTTACTTCGGTATATTTTTGGACGATAGCTGTCATTTATAACTCTGCAGGTTTGTGAATTACAGTGCCCCTGAGCTCCTTTCTTCAACTCGCTTTCTTTTGAGCTGGCCGCAACACCGCAGGATGGCTTCAGGCCCTAATCTGGTTCCGGAACGGCACGCTGAGCCTTTGGTTAATTCCTCTTCCTGGTGGGAAATGAGAGTTAAATTTGCCCGTCCAGACACCTCCAGCTAGTCTCTCATTGGTTCTCGCTATTCCTGTTCATCTTCCGCAGAAATTGCAAACTGGGCCAAACAGGAGGTTAAAGGGACTGACTCTCCAAGTCGGGAGAGTGTTAGTAAAGCGTCTGGAATGGTGAACCCGAGTACCATGGGAGGAAAACTGAGACATATTTGAACACGTCTCCCGATCACATGGTTGATCATACTCTGGGTTCCACATGCATGTTTTAGCTGAAGGAAGAATACCTTAAACCTGGGTAGTTGAAACCCATGGAATGGGTACCATGCGATATGACTTCAAAGGGTCTTCATTTGCTCACCAAAACTCTCCAATCCTATCACTGCTGCGTTTATGCCCCTGTACACATGCTTGATTCTCTTTCGGAGACATAGCAATCCATAGGTTTTAAGATACTTACTAGTCAGGTACATTCTTAGGCGTTTAATATGGGGTGTTGAGTCCATTTCGTTGAGCAAGGAGTAGCTCTTGTCTATTCCATATTTGGCTTAAGGAACTTTATCTGTGCTCATTTCAATCTCTGGTTTTATGCAGCACCCCAACTCACCTTTCCCCTTAAGCAAGCATAAGTTGGTTTTCTAAATTTGAGACCCTGTTCTGTTCTGTAATTCAGTTCCTGTGTAGCCAAGTTTACATTCCGTGTATTACTGATATCTTATGATGTTTCTTTTTCTGTGTGACTTATTTCAGTTAGAATCATCATACCTGAATCCACTCATTATGCTACTACGGGCCTGATGACATAGATTACAGTGCTGAGTGATATTGCTTTGTAAGTAAATACCACAAGTTCTTTATCCATTTTTCACTTTCTGTGATGTTGAACTTGTACTGTAAACGAGGTTCTTGTAAACAGAGGCGTCCCAAACTTTTGGGTGGCTGTGTCTTTTTGATTTTAATTTCCCTAAGCTATAGGACCATAAGTGGAAGTGCCCTAGGCTCTGTTGCTTTGTTTTTTAGATGTTTCAGGAAACACCATACACTTCTCCCTAGTGGCTGTTGGCAATTTACATCCCTCCCATCAGAATAACAAGGCTCCCAGTTCTCCATGGCCTGTCCTGCCTTTCTGGATTTTACACTTTTTTCAGATGGCCCTTTTGACCGGGGGGAAGTGAGACTTCATTGTAGTGCAGATTTCCTTTGCAAGCTTGCTTGGTTGGCCAAAAAGGGCGTATGCGTTTTATCCTGAATATATTCAGGAAAAAACGCATACGCTCCTTTTGGCCAAGTGCATCATTGTGGACGTTCTGCCTCGATTCCTATGTTTTCAATGCAATTCCAGTCTACCTCCTGAAATCGGTTTCCTGCAATTCTGCCCCGCTTTCAAGTCCTCTTGGCAGCCTTACTTCAGTATATTTTTGGACGATAGCTGTCATTTATAACTCTGCAGGTTTGTGAATTACAGTGCCCCTGAGCTCCTTTCTTCAACTCGCTTTCTTGTGAGCTGGCCGCAACACCGCAGGATGGCTTCAGGCTCTAATATGGTTCCGGCACGGCACGCTGAGCCTTTGGTTAATTCCTCTTCCTGGTGGGAAATGAGAGTTAAATTTGCCCGTCCAGACACCTCCAGCTAGTCTCTCATTGGTTCTCGCTATTCCTGTTCATCTTCCGCAGAAATTGCAAACTGGGCCAAAGAGGAGGTTAAAGGGACTGACTCTCCAAGTCGGGAGAGTGTTAGTAAAGCATCTGGAATGTTGCGCCCGAGTACCAGGGTACGAAAACTGAGACATATTTGAACACGTCTCCCGATCACATGGTTGATCATACTCTAGGATACACATGCATGTTTTAGCTGAATGAAGAATACCTTAAACATGGGTAGTTGAAACCCGTGGAATGGGTACCATGCAATATGACTTCAAAGGGTCTTCATTTGCTCACCGAACCTCTCCAATCCTATCACTGCTGCGTTTATGCCCCTGTACACATGCTTGATTCTCTTTCGGAGACATAGCAAACCATAGGTTTTAAGATACTTACTATTCAGGTACATTCTTAGGCATTTAATATGCGGTGTTGAGTCCATTTCGTTGAGCAAGGAGTAGCTCTTGTCTATTCCATATTTGGCTTAAGGAACTTTATCTGTGCTCATTTCAATCTCTGCTTTTATGCAGCACCCCAACTCACCTTTACCCTTAAGCAAGCATAAGTTGGTTTTCTAAATTTGAGACCCTGTTCTGTTCTGTAATTCAGTTCCTGTGTAGCCAAGTTTACATTCCGTGTATTACTGATATCTTATGATGTTTCTTTTTCTGTGTGACTTATTTCAGTTAGAATCATCATACCTGAATCCACTCATTATGCTGCTACAGGCCTGATGACATAGATTTCATTGCTGAGTGATACTGCATTGTACGTAAGTACCACAAATTCTTTATCCATTTTTCACTTCCTGTGATATTGAACTTGTACGGTAAACGAGGTTCTTGTAAACAGAGGCGTCCGAAACTTTGGGGTGGCTGTGTCTTTTTGATTTTAATTTCCCTAAGCTATAGGACCATAAGTGGAAGTGCCCTAGGCTCTGTTGCTTTGTTTTTTAGATGTTTCAGGAAACACCATACACTTCTCCCGAGTGTCTGTTGGCAATTTACATCCCGCCCATCAGCATAACAAGGCTCCCAGTTCTCCATGGCCTGTCCTGCCTTTCTGGATTTTACACTTTTTTCAGATGGCCCTTTTGACCGGCGGGAAGTGAGACTTCATTGTAGTGCAGATTTCCTTTGCAAGCTTGCTTGGTTGGCCAAAAAGGGCGTATGCGTTTTTTCCTGAATATATTCAGGATAAAACGCATACGCCCTTTTTGGCCAAGTGCATCATTGTGGACGTTCTGCCTCTTTTCCTATGCTTTCAATGCAATTCCAGTCTACCTCCTGAAATCGGTTTCCTGCAATTCTGCCCCGCTTTCAAGTCCTCTTGGCAGCCTTACTTAAGTATATTTTTGGACGATAGCTGTCATTTATAACTCTGCAGGTTTGTGAATTACAGTGCCCCTGAGCTCCTTTCTTCAACTCGCTTTCTTTTGAGCTGGCCGCAACACCGCAGGATGGCTTCAGGTCCTAATCTGGTTCCGGCACGGCACGCTGAGCCTTTGGTTAATTCCTCTTCCTGGTGGGAAATGAGAGTTAAATTTGCCCGTCCAGACACCTCCAGCTAGTCTCTCATTGGTTCTCGTTATTCCTGTTCATCTTCCGCAGAAATTGCAAACTGGGCCAAACAGGAGGTTAAAGGCGCTGACGCTTCAAGTGGGGAGAGTGTTAGTAAAGCATCTAGAATGTTGCACCCGAGTACCAGGGGAGGAAAACTGAGACATATTTGAACACGTCTCCCGTTCACACGGTTGATCATACTCTAGGTTCCACATGCATGTTTTAGCTGAAGGAAGAATACCTTAAAACTGGGTAGTTGAAACCCGTGGAATGGGTACCATGCAATATGACTTCAAAGGGTCTTCATTTGCTCACCGAACTTCTCCAATCCTATCACTGCTGCGCTTATGCCCCTGTACACATGCTTGATTCTCTTTCGGAGACATAGTAATCCATAGGTTTTAAGATACTTACTAGTCAGGTACATTCTTAGGCGTTTAATATGGGGTGTTGAGTCCATTTCGTTGAGCAAGGAGTAGCTCTTGTCTATTCCATATTTGCCTTAAGGAACTTTATCTGTGCTCATTTCAATCTCTGGTTTTATGCAGCACCCCAACTCACCTTTCCCCTTAAGCACGCATAAGTTGGTTTTCTAAATTTGAGACCCTGTTCTGTTCTGTAATTCAGTTCCTGTGTAGCCAAGTTTACATTCCGTGTATTACTGATATCTTATGATGTTTCTTTTTCTGTGTGAATTATTTCAGTTAGAATCATCGTACCTGAATCCACTCATTGTGCTGCTAAGGGCCTGATGACATAGATTTCATTGCTGAGTGATATTGCTTTGTAAGTAAATACCACAGCTTTTTATCCATTTTTCACTTTCTGCGATGTTGAACTTGTACTGTAAACGAGGTTCTTGTAAACAGAGGCGTCCCAAATTTTGGGGTGGCTGTGTCTTTTTGATTTTAATTTCCCTAAGCTATAGGACCATAAGTGGAAGTGCCCTAGGCTCTGTGCTTTGTTTTTTAGATGTTTCAGGAAACACCATACACTTCTCCCGAGTGTCTGTTGGCAATTTACATCCCGCCCATCAGCATAACAAGGCTCCCAGTTCTCCATGGCCTGTCCTGCCTTTCTGGATTTTACACTTTTTTCAGATGGCCCTTTTGACCGGGGGGAAGTGAGACTTCATTGTAGTGCAGATTTCCTTTGCAAGCTTGCTTGGTTGGCCAAAAAGGGCGTATGCGTTTTTTCCTGAATATATTCAGGAAAAAAACGCATACGCCCTTTTTGGCCAAGTGCATCATTGTGGACGTTCTGCCTCTTTTCCTATGCTTTCAATGCAATTCCAGTCTACCTCCTGAAATCGGTTTCCTGCAATTCTGCCCCGCTTTCAAGTCCTCTTGGCAGCCTTACTTCAGTATATTTTTGGACGATAGCTGTCATTTATAACTCTGCAGGTTTGTGAATTACAGTGCCCCTGAGTTCCTTTCTTCAACTCGCTTTCTTTTGAGCTGGCCGCAACACCGTAGGATGGCTTCAGGCCCTAATCTGGTTCCGGCACGGCACGCTGAGCCTTTGGTTAATTCCTCTTCCTGGTGGGAAATGAGAGTTAAATTTGCCCGTCCAGACACCTCCAGCTAGTCTCTCATTGGTTCTCGTTATTACTGTTCATCTTCCGCAGAAATTGCAAACTGGGCCAAACAGGAGGTTAAAGGCGCTGACTCTTCAAGTGGGGAGAGTGTTAGTAAAGCGTCTGGAATGTTGCACCCGAGTACCAGGGGAGGAAAACTGAGACATATTTGAACACGTCTCCCGTTCACACGGTTGATCATACTCTGGGTTCCACATGCATGTTTTAGCTGAAGGAAGAATACCTTAAACCTGGGTAGTTGAAACCCGTGGAATGGGTACCATGCAATATGACTTCAAAGGGTCTTCATTTGCTCACCGAACCTCTCCAATCCTATCACTGCTGCGTTTATGCCCCTGTACACATGCTTGATTCTCTTTTGGAGACATAGCAATCCATAGGTTTTAAGATACTTACTAGTCAGGTACATTCTTAGGCGTTTAATATGGGGTGTTGAGTCCATTTTGTTGAGCAAGGAGTAGCTCTTGTCTATTCCATATTTGGCTTAAGGAACTTTATCTGTGCTCATTTCAATCTCTGGTTTTATGCAGCACCCCAACTCACCTTTCCCCTTAAGCAAGCATAAGTTGGTTTTCTAAATTTGAGACCCTGTTCTGTATTGGAATTCAGTTCCTGTGTAGCCAATTTTACATTCCGTGTATTAGTGATATCTTATGATGTTTCTTTTTCTGTGTGACTTATTTCAGTTAGAATCATCGTACCTGAATCCACTCATTATGCTGCTTCGGGCCTGATGACATAGATTTCATTGCTGAGTGATACTGCATTGTACGTAAGTACCACAAGTTCTTTATCCATTTTTCACTTTCTGTCATATTGAACTTGTACGGTAAACGAGGTTCTTGTAAACGGAGGCGTCCCAAACATTGGGGTGGCTGTGTCTTTTTGATTTTAATTTCCCTAAGCTATAGGACCATAAGTGGAAGTGCCCTAGGCTTTGTTGCTTTGTTTTTTAGATGTTTCAGGAAACACCATACACTTCTCCCGAGTGGCTGTTGGCAATTTACATCCCGCCCATCAGCATAACAAGGCTCCCAGTTCTCCATGGCCTGTCCTGCCTTTCTGGATTTTATACTTTTTTCAGATGGCCCTTTTGACCGGGGGGAAGTGAGACTTCATTGTAGTGCAGATTTCCTTTGCAAGCTTGCTTGGTTGGCCAAAAAGGGCGTATGCGTTTTTTCCTGAATATATTCAGGAAAAAACGCATACGCCCTTTTTGGCCAAGTGCATCATTGTGGACGTTCTGCCTGTTTTCCTATGCTTTCAATGCAATTCCAGTCTACTTCCTGAAATCGGTTTCCTGCAATTCTGCCCCGCTTTCAAGTCCTCTTGGCAGCCTTACTTCAGTATATTTTTGGACGATAGCTGTCATTTATAACTCTGCAGGTTTGTGAATTACAGTGCCCCTGAGCTCCTTTCTTCAACTCGCTTTCTTTTGAGCTGGCCGCAACACCGCAGGATGGCTTCAGGCCCTAATCTGGTTCCGGCACGGCACGCTGAGCCTTTGGTTAATTCCTCTTCCTGGTGGGAAATGAGAGTTAAATTTGCCCGTCCAGACACCTCCAGCTAGTCTCTCATTGGTTCTCGTTATTCCTGTTCATCTTCCGCAGAAATTGCAAACTGGGCCAAACAGGAGGTTAAAGGCGCTGACTCTTCAAGTGGGGAGAGTGTTAGTAAAGCGTCTGGAATGTTGCACCCGAGTACCAGGGGAGGAAAACTGAGACATATTTGAACATGTCTCCCGTTCACACGGTTGATCATACTCTGGGTTCCACATGCATGTTTTAGCTGAAGGAAGAATACCTTAAACCTGGGTAGTTGAAACCCGTGGAATGGGTACCATGCAATATGACTTCAAAGGGTCTTCATTTGCTCACCGAACCTCTCCAATCCTATCACTGCTGCTTTTATGCCCCTGTACACATGCTTGATTCTCTTTCGGAGACATAGTAATCCATAGGTTTTAAGATACTTACTAGTCAGGTACATTCTTAGGCGTTTAATATGGGGTGTTGAGTCCATTTCGTTGAGCAAGGAGTAGCTCTTGTCTATTCCATATTTGCCTTAAGGAACTTTATCTGTGCTCATTTCAATCTCTGGTTTTATGCAGCACCCCAACTCACCTTTCCCCTTAAGCAAGCATAAGTTGGTTTTCTAAATTTGAGACCCTGTTCTGTATTGGAATTCAGTTCCTGTGTAGCCAATTTTACATTCCGTGTATTAGTGATATCTTATGATGTTTCTTTTTCTGTGTGACTTATTTCAGTTAGAATCATCGTACCTGAATCCACTCATTATGCTGCTTCGGGCCTGATGACATAGATTTCATTGCTGAGTGATACTGCATTGTACATAAGTACCACAAGTTCTTTATCCATTTTTCACTTTCTGTGATATTGAACTTGTACGGTAAACGAGGTTCTTGTAAACGGAGGCGTCCCAAACTTTGGGGTGGCTGTGTCTTTTTGATTTTAATTTCCCTAAGCTATAGGACCATAAGTGGAAGTGCCCTAGGCTCTGTTGCTTTGTTTTTTAGATGTTTCAGGAAACACCATACACTTCTCCAGAGTGGCTGTTGGCAATTTACATCCCGCCCATCAGCATAACAAGGCTCCCAGTTCTCCATGGCCTGTCCTGCCTTTCTGGATTTTTCACTTTTTTCAGATGGCCCTTTTGACCGGGGGGCAATGAGACTTCATTGTAGGGCAGATTTCCTTTGCAAGCTTGCTTGGTTGGCCAAAAAGGGCGTATGCGTTTTTTCCTGAATATATTCAGGAAAAAACGCATACGCCCTTTTTGGCCAAGTGCATCATTGTGGACGTTCTGCCTGTTTTCCTATGCTTTCAATGCAATTCCAGTCTACCTCCTGAAATCGGTTTCCTGCAATTCTGTCCCGCTTTCAAGTCCTCTTGGCAGCCTTACTTCAGTATATTTTTGGACGATAGCTGTCATTTATAACTCTGCAGGTTTGTGAATTACAGTGCCCCTGAGCTCCTTTCTTCAACTCGCTTTCTTGTGACCTGGTCGCAACACCGCAGGCTGGCTTCAGGCCCTAATCTGGTTCCGGCACGGCACGCTGAGCCTTTGGTTAATTCCTCTTCCTGGTGGGAAATGAGAGTTAAATTTGCCCGTCCAGACACCTCCAGCTAGTATCTCATTGGTTCTCACTATTCCTGTTCATGTTCCGCAGAAATTGCAAACTGGGCCAAACAGGAGGTTAAAGGGACTGACTCTCCAAGTCGGGAGAGTGTTAGTAAAGCGTCTGGAACGTTGCACCCGAGTACCAGGGTACGAAAACTGAGACATATTTGAACACGTCTCCCGTTCACACGGTTGATCATACTCTGGGTTCCACATGCATGTTTTAGCTGAAGGAAGAATACCTTAAACCTGGAGAGTTGAGACCCGTGGAATGGGTACCATGCAATATGACTTCAAAGGGTCTTCATTTGCTCACCGAACCTCTCCAATCCTATCACTGCTGCATTTATGTCCCTGTACACATGCTTGATTCTCTTTCGGAGACATAGCAATCCATAGGTTTTAAGATACTTACTAGTCACGTACATTCTTAGGCGTTTAATATGGGGTGTTGAGTCCATTTCGTTGAGCAAGGAGTAGCTCTTGTCTATTCCATATTTGGCTTAAGGAACTTTATCTGTGCTCATTTCAATCTCTGGTTTTATGCAGCACCCCAACTCACCTTTCCTCTTAAGCAAGCATAAGTTGGTTTTCTAAATTTGAGACCCTGTTCTGTTCTGTAATTCAGTTCCTGTGTAGCCAAGTTTACATTCTGTGTATTAGTGATATCTTATGATGTTTCTTTTTCTGTGTGACTTATTTCAGTTAGAATCATCGTACCTGAATCCACTCATTATGCTGCTACGGGCCTGATGACATAGATTTCATTGCTAAGTGATACTGCATTGTACGTAAGTACCACAAGTTCTTTATCCATTTTTCACTTTCTGCGATGTTGAACTTGTATGGTAAACGAGGTTCTTGTAAACAGAGGCGTCCCAAACTTTGGGGTGGCTGTGTCTTTTTGATTTTAATTTCCCTAAGCTATAGAACCATAAGTGGAAGTGCCCTAGGCTCTGTTGCTTTGTTTTTTAGATGTTTCAGGAAACACCATACACTTCTCCCCAGTGTCTGTTGGCAATTTACATCCCGCCCATCAGCATATCAAGGCTCCCAGTTCTCCATGGCCTGTGCTGCCTTTCTGGATTTTACACTTTTTTCAGATGGCCCTTTTGACCGGGGGGAAGTGAGACTTCATTGTAGTGCAGATTTCCTTTGCAAGCTTGCTTGGTTGGCCAAAAAGGGCGTATGCGTTTTTTCCTGAATATATTCAGGAAAAAACGCATACGCCCTTTTTGGCCAAGTGCATCATTGTGGACGTTCTGCCTCTTTTCCTATGCTTTCAATGCAATTCCAGTCTACCTCCTGAAATCGGTTTCCTGCAATTCTGCCCCGTTTTCAAGTCCTCTTGGCAGCCTTACTTCAGTATATTTTTGGACGATAGCTGTCATTTATAACTCTGCAGGTTTGTGAATTACAGTGCCCTGAGCTCCTTTCTTCAACTCACTTTCTTTTGAGCTGGCCGCAACACAGCAGGATGGCTTCAGGCCCTAATCTGGTTCCGGCACGGCACACTGAGCCTTTGGTTATTTCCTCTTCCTGGTGGGAAATGAGAGTTAAATTTGCCCGTCCAGACACCTCCAGCTAGTCTCTCATTGGTTCTCCCTATTCCTGTTCATCTTCCGCAGAAATTGCAAACTGGGCCAAACAGGAGGTTAAAGGCGCTGACTCTCCAAGTCGGGAGAGTGTTAGTAAAGCGTCTGGAATGTTGCACCCGAGTACCAGGGGAGGAAAACTGAGACATATTTGAACACGTCTCCCGATCACATGGTTGATCATACTCTGGGTTCCACATGCATGTTTTAGCTGAAGGAAGAATACCTTAAACCTGGAGAGTTGAGACCCGTGGAATGGGTACCATGCAATATGACTTCAAAGGGTCTTCATTTGCTCACCGAACCTCTCCAATCCTATCACTGCTGCATTTATTCCCCTGTACACATGCTTGATTCTCTTTTGGAGACATAGCAATCCATAGGTTTTAAGATACTTACTAGTCAGGTACATTCTTAGGCATTTAATATGGGGTGTTGAGTCCATTTCGTTGAGCAAGGAGTAGCTCTTGTCTATTCCATATTTGGCTTAAGGAACTTTATCTGTGCTCATTTCAATCTCTGGTTTTATGCAGCACCCCAACTCACCTTTACCCTTAAGCAAGCATAAGTTGGTTTTCTAAATTTGAGACCCTGTTCTGTTCTGTAATTCAGTTCCTGTGTAGCCAAGTTTACATTCCGTGTATTACTGATATCTTATGATGTTTCTTTTTCTGTGTGAATTATTTCAGTTAGAATCATCGTACCTGAATCCACTCATTGTGCTGCTAAGGGCCTGATGACATAGATTTCATTGCTGAGTGATATTGCTTTGTAAGTAAATACCACAGCTTCTTTATCCATTTTTCACTTTCTGCGATGTTGAACTTGTACTGTAAACGAGGTTCTTGTAAACAGAGGCGTCCCAAATTTTGGGGTGGCTGTGTCTTTTTGATTTTAATTTCCCTAAGCTATAGGACCATAAGTGGAAGTGCCCTAGGCTCTGTTGCTTTGTTTTTTAGATGTTTCAGGAAACACCATACACTTCTCCCTATTGTCTGTTGGCAATTTACATCCCGCCCATCAGCATAACAAGGCTCCCAGTTCTCCATGGCCTGTGCTGCCTTTCTGGATTTTACACTTTTTTCAGATGGCCCTTTTGACCGGGGGGAAGTGAGACTTCATTGTAGTGCAGATTTCCTTTGCAAGCTTGCTTGGTTGGCCAAAAAGGGCGTATGCGTTTTTTCCTGAATATATTCAGGAAAAAACGCATACGCCCTTTTTGGCCAAGTGCATCATTGTGGACGTTCTGCCTGTTTTCCTATGCTTTCAATGCAATTCCAGTCTACCTCCTGAAATCGGTTTCCTGCAATTCTGCCCCGCTTTCAAGTCCTCTTGGCAGCCTTACTTCAGTATATTTTTGGACGATAGCTGTCATTTATAACTCTGCAGGTTTGTGAATTACAGTGCCCCTGAGCTCCTTTCTTCAACTCGCTTTCTTTTGAGCTGGCCGCAACACCGCAGGATGGATTCAGGCCCTAATCTGGTTCCGGCACGGCACGCTGAGCCTTTGGTTATTTCCTCTTCCAAATAGGAAATGAGAGTTAAATTTGCCCGTCCAGACACCTCCAGCTAGTCTCTCATTGGTTCTCCCTATTCCTGTTCATCTTCCGCAGAAATTGCAAACTGGGCCAAACAGGAGGTTAAATGCGCTGACTCTCCAAGTGGGGAGAGTGTTAGTAAAGCGTCTGGAATGTTGCACCCGAGTACCAGGGGAGGAAAACTGAGACATATTTGAACACATCTCCCGTTCACACGGTTGATCATACTCTGGGTTCCACATGCATGTTTTAGCTGAAGGAAGAATACCTTAAACCTGGAGAGTTGAGACCCGTGGAATGGGTACCATGCAATATGACTTCAAAGGGTCTTCATTTGCTCACCGAACCTCTCCAATCCTATCACTGCTGCATTTATGCCCCTGTACACATGCTTCATTCTCTTTTGGAGACATAGCAATCCATAGGTTTTAAGATACTTACTAGTCAGGTACATTCTTAGGCGTTTAATATGGGGTGTTGAGTCCATTTCGTTGAGCAAGGAGTAGCTCTTGTCTATTCCATATTTGGCTTAAGGAACTTCATCTGTGCTCATTTCAATCTCTGGTTTTATGCAGCACCCCAACTCACCTTTAACCTTAAGCAAGCATAAGTTGGTTTTCTAAATTTGAGACCCTGTTCTGTTCTGTAATTCAGTTCCTGTGTAGCCAAGTTTACATTCCGTGTATTACTGATATCTTATGATGTTTCTTTTTCTGTGTGAATTATTTCAGTTAGAATCATCGTACCTGAATCCACTCATTGTGCTGCTAAGGGCCTGATGACATAGATTTCATTGCTGAGTGATATTGCTTTGTAAGTAAACACCACAGCTTCTTTATCCATTTTTCACTTTCTGCGATGTTGAACTTGTACTGTAAACGAGGTTCTTGTAAACAGAGGCGTCCCAAACTTTGGGGTGGCTGTGTCTTTTTGATTTTAATTTCCCTAAGCTATAGGACCATAAGTGGAAGTGCCCTAGGCTCTGTTGCTTTGTTTTTTAGATGTTTCAGGAAACACCATACACTTCTCCCTATTGTCTGTTGGCAATTTACATCCCGCCCATCAGCATAACAAGGCTCCCAGTTCTCCATGGCCTGTCCTGCCTTTCTGGATTTTACACTTTTTTCAGATGGCCCTTTTGACCGGGGGGAAGTGAGACTTCATTGTAGTGCAGATTTCCTTTGCAAGCTTGCTTGGTTGGCCAAAAAGGGCGTATGCGTTTTTTCCTGAATATATTCAGGAAAAAACGCATAGGCCCTTTTTGGCCAAGTGCATCATTGTGGACGTTCTGCCTCTTTTCCTATGCTTTCAGTGCAATTCCAGTCTACCTCCTGAAATCGGTTTCCTGCAATTCTGCCCCGCTTTCAAGTCCTCTTGGCAGCCTTACTTCAGTATATTTTTGGACGATAGCTGTCATTTATAACTCTGCAGGTTTGTGAATTACCGGGCCCCTGAGCTCCTTTCTTCAACTCACTTTCTTTTGAGCTGGCCGCAACACCGCAGGATGGCTTCAGGCCCTAATCTGGTTCCGGCACGGCACGCTGAGCCTTTGTTTATTTCCTCTTCCTGGTGGGAAATGAGAGTTAAATTTGCCCGTCCAGACACCTCCAGCTAGTCTCTCATTGGTTCTCCCTATTCCTGTTCATCTTCCGCAGAAATTGCAAACTGGGCCAAACAGGAGGTTAAAGGCGCTGACTCTCCAAGTGGGGAGAGTGTTAGTAAAGCGTCTGGAATGTTGCACCCGAGTACCAGGGGAGGAAAACTGAGACATATTTGAACACATCTCCCGTTCACACGGTTGATCATACTCTGGGTTCCACATGCATGTTTTAGCTGAAGGAAGAATACCTTAAACCTGGAGAGTTGAGACCCGTGGAATGGGTACCATGCAATATGACTTCAAAGGGTCTTCATTTGCTCACCAAACCTCTCCAATCCTATCACTGCTGCATTTATGCCCCTGTACACATGCTTGATTCTCTTTTTGAGACATAGCAATCCATAGGTTTTAAGATACTTACTAGTCAGGTACATTCTTAGGCGTTTAATATGGGGTGTTGAGTCCATTTCGTTGAGCAAGGAGTAGCTCTTGTCTATTCCATATTTGGCTTAAGGAACTTTATCTGTGCTCATTTCAATCTCTGGTTTTATGCAGCACCCCAACTCACCTTTCCCCTTAAGCAAGCATAAGTTGGTTTTCTAAATTTGAGACCCTGTTCTGTTTTGGAATTCAGTTCCTGTGTAGCCAAGTTTACATTCCGTGTATTAGTGATATCTTATGATGTTTCTTTTTCTGTGTGACTTATTTCAGTTAGAATCATCGTACCTGAATCCACTCATTATGCTGCTACGGGCCTGATGACATAGATTTCATTGCTGAGTGATACTGCATTGTACGTAAGTACCACAAGTTCTTTATCAATTTTTCACTTTCTGTGATATTGAACTTGTACGGTAAACGAGGTTCTTGTAAACAGAGGCGTCCCAAACTTTGGGGTGGCTGTGTCTTTTTGATTTTAATTTCCCTAAGCTATAGGACCATAAGTGGAAGTGCCCTAGGCTCTGTTGCTTTGTTTTTTAGATGTTTCAGGAAACACCATACACTTCTCCCCAGTGTCTGTTGGCAATTTACATCCCGCCCAGCAGCATAACAAGGCTCCCAGTTCTCCATGGCCTGTCCTGCCTTTCTGGATTTTACACTTTTTTCAGATGGCCCTTTTGACCGGGGGGAAGTGAGACTTCATTGTAGTGCAGATTTCCTTTGCAAGCTTGCTTGGTTGGCCAAAAAGGGCGTATGCGTTTTTTCCTGAATATATTCAGGGAAAAACGCATACGCCCTTTTTGGCCAAGTGCATCATTGTGGACGTTCTGCCTCTTTTCCTATGCTTTCAATGCAATTCCAGTCTACCTCCTGAAATCGGTTTCCTGCAATTCTGCCCCGCTTTCAAGTCCTCTTGGCAGCCTTACTTCAGTCTATTTTTGGACGATAGCTGTCATTTATAACTCTGCAGGTTTGTGAATTACAGTGCCCCTGAGCTCCTTTCTTCAACTCACTTTCTTTTGAGCTGGCCGCAACACCGCAGGATGGCTTCAGGCCCTAATCTGGTTCCGGCACGGCACGCTGAGCCTTTGGTTATTTCCTCTTCCAGATGGGAAATGAGAGTTAAATTTGCCCGTCCAGACACCTCCAGCTAGTCTCTCATTGGTTCTCCCTATTCCTGTTCATCTTCCGCAGAAATTGCAAACTGGGCCAAACAGGAGGTTAAAGGCGCTGACTCTCCAAGTGGGGAGAGTGTTAGTAAAGCGTCTGGAATGTTGCACCCGAGTACCAGGGGAGGAAAACTGAGACATATTTGAACACGTCTCCCGTTCACACGGTTGTTCATACTCTGGGTTCCACATGCATGTTTTAGCTGAAGGAAGAATACCTTAAACCTGGAGAGTTGAGACCCGTGGAATGGGTACCATGCAATATGACTTCAAAGGGTCTTCATTAGCTCACCGAACCTCTCCAATCCTATCACTGCTGCATTTATGCCCCTGTACACATGCTTGATTCTCCTTTGGAGACATAGCAATCCATAGGTTTTAAGATACTTACTAGTCAGGTACATTCTTAGGCGTTTAATGTGGGGTGTTGAGTCCATTTCGTTGAGCAAGGAGTAGCTCTTGTCTATTCCATATTTGGCTTAAGGAACTTTATCTGTGCTCATTTCAATCTCTGGTTTTATGCAGCACCCCAACTCACCTTTCCCCTTAAGCAAGCATAAGTTGGTTTTCTAAATTTGAGACCCTGTTCTGTTTTGGAATTCAGTTCCTGTGTAGCCAAGTTTACATTCTGTGTATTAGTGATATCTTATGATGTTTCTTTTTCTGTGTGACTTATTTCAGTTAGAATCATCGTACCTGAATCCACTCATTATGCTGCTACGGGCCTGATGACATAGATTACATTGCTGAGTGATACTGCATTGTACGTAAGTACCACAAGTTCTTTATCCATTTTTCACTTTCTGTGATATTGAACTTGTACGGTAAACGAGGTTCTTGTAAACAGAGGCGTCCCAAACTTTGGGGTGGCTGTGTCTTTTTGATTTTAATTTCCCTAAGCTATAGGACCATAAGTGGAAGTGCCCTAGGCTCTGTTGCTTTGTTTTTTAGATGTTTCAGGAAACACCATACACTTCTCCCGAGTGTCTGTTGGCAATTTACATCCCGCCCATCAGCATAACATGGCTCCCAGTTCTCCATGGCCTGTGCTGCCTTTCTGGATTTTACACTTTTTTCAGATGGCCCTTTTGACCGGGGGGAAGTGAGACTTCACTGTAGTGCAGATTTCCTTTGCAAGCTTGCTTGGTTGGCCAAAAAGGGCGTATGCGTTTTTTCCTGAATATATTCAGGAAAAAACGCATACGCCCTTTTTGGCCAAGTGCATCATTTTGGACGTTCTGCCTCTTTTCCTATGCTTTCAGTGCAATTCCAGTCTACCTCCTGAAATCGGTTTCCTGCAATTCTGCCCCGCTTTCAAGTCCTCTTGGCAGCCTTACTTCAGTATATTTTTGGACGATAGCTGTCATTTATAACTCTGCAGGTTTGTGAATTACAGTGCTCCTGAGCTCCTTTCTTCAACTCGCTTTCTTGTGACCTGGCCGCAACACCGCAGGATGGCTTCAGGCCCTAATCTGGTTCCGGCACGGCACGCTGAGCCTTTGGTTAATTCCTCTTCCTGGTGGGAAATGAGAGTTAAATTTGCCCATCCAGACACCTCCAGCTAGTCTCTCATTGGTTCTCGCTATTCCTGTTCATCTTCTGCAGAAATTGCAAACTTGGCCAAACAGGAGGTTAAAGGGACTGACTCTCCAAGTCGGGAGAGTGTTAGTAAAGTGTCTGGAATGTTGCACCCGAGTACCAGGGTACGAAAACTTAGACATATTTGAACACGTCTCCCGATCACATGGTTGATCATACTCTGGGTTCCACATGCATGTTTTAGCTGAAGGAAAAATACCTTAAACCTGGAGAGTTGAGACCCGTGGAATGGGTACCATGCAATATGACTTCAAAGGGTCTGCATTTGCTCACCGAACCTCTCCAATCCTATCACTGCTGCATTTATTCCCCTGTACACATGCTTGATTCTCTTTTTGAGACATAGCAATCCATAGGTTTTAAGATACTTACTAGTCAGGTACATTCTTAGGCGTTTAATATGGGGTGTTGAGTCCATTTCGTTGAGCAAGGAGTAGCTCTTGTCTATTCCATATTTGGCTTAAGGAACTTCATCTGTGCTCATTTCAATCTCTGGTTTTATGCAGCACCCCAACTCCCCTTTACCCTTAAGCAAGCATAAGTTGGTTTTCTAAATTTGAGACCCTGTTCTGTTCTGTAATTCAGTTCCTGTGTAGCCAAGTTTACATTCCGTGTATTACTGATATCTTATGATGTTTCTTTTTCTGTGTGAATTATTTCAGTTAGAATCATCGTACCTGAATCCACTCATTGTGCTGCTAAGGGCCTGATGACATAGATTTCATTGCTGAGTGATATTGCTTTGTAAGTAAATACCACAGCTTTTTATCCATTTTTCACTTTCTGCGATGTTGAACTTGTACTGTAAACGAGGTTCTTGTAAACAGAGGCGTCCCAAACTTTGGGGTGGCTGTGTCTTTTTGATTTTAATTTCCCTAAGCTATAGGACCATAAGTGGAAGTGCCCTAGGCTCTGTTGCTTTGTTTTTTAGATGTTTCAGGAAACACCATACACTTCTCCCTATTGTCTGTTGGCAATTTACATCCCGCCCAGCAGCATAACAAGGCTCCCAGTTCTCCATGGCCTGTCCTGCCTTGCTGGATTTTACACTTTTTTCAGATGGCCCTTTTGACTGGGGGGAAGTGAGACTTCATTGTAGTGCAGATTTCCTTTGCAAGCTTGCTTGGTTGGCCAAAAAGGGCGTATGCGTTTTTTCCTGAATATATTCAGGAAAAAACGCATACGCCCTTTTTGGCCAAGTGCATCATTGTGGACGTTCTGCCTCTTTTCCTATGCTTTCAATGCAATTCCAGTCTACCTCCTGAAATCGGTTTCCTGCAATTCTGCCCCGCTTTCAAGTCCTCTTGGCAGCCTTACTTCAGTATATTTTTGGATGATACCTGTCATTTATAACTCTGCAGGTTTGTGAATTACAGTGACCCTGAGCTCCTTTCTTCAACTCGCTTTCTTGTGACGTGGCCGCAACACCGCAGCATGGCTTCAGGCCCTAATCTGGTTCCGGCACGGCACGCTGAGCCTTTGGTTAATTCCTCTTCCTGGTGGGAAATGAGAGTTAAATTTGCCCATCCAGACACCTCCAGCTAGTCTCTCATTGGTTCTCGCTATTCCTGTTCATCTTCCGCAGAAATTGCAAACTGGGCCAAACAGGAGGTTAAAGGGACTGACTCTCCAAGTCGGGAGAGTGTTAGTAAAGCGTCTGGAATGTTGCACCCGAGTACCAGGGTACGAAAACTTAGACATATTTGAACACGTCTCCCGATCACATGGTTGATCATACTCTAGGTTCCACATGCATGTTTTAGCTGAAGGAAGAATACCTTAAACCTGGGTAGTTGAAGCCCGTGGAATGGGTACCATGCAATATGACTTCAAAGGGTCTTCATTTGCTCACCGAACCTCTCCAATCCTATCACTGCTGCGTTTATGCCCCTTTACACATGCTTGATTCTCTTTCAGAGACATAGCAATCCATAGGTTTTAAGATACTTACTAGTCAGGTACATTCTTAGGCGTTTAATATGCGGTGTTGAGTCCATTTCGTTGAGCAAGGAGTAGATCTTGTCTATTCTATATTCGGCTTAAGGAACTTTATCTGTGCTCATTTCAATCTCTGGTTTATGCAGCACCCCAACTCACCTTTTCCCCTTAAGCAAGGATAAGTTGGTTTTCTAAATTTGAGACCCTCTTCTGTTTTGGAATTCAGTTCCTGTGTAGCCAAGTTTACATTCCGTGTATTAGTGATATCTTATGATGTTTCTTTTTCTGTGTGACTTATTTCAGTTAGAATCATCGTACCTGAATCCACTCATTATGCTGCTATGGGCCTGATGACATAGATTTCATTGCTGAGTGATATTGCTTTGTAATTAAATACCACAAATTCTTTATCCATTTTTCACTTTCTGCGACGTTGAACATGTACTGTAAACGAGGTTCTTGTAAACAGAGGCGTCCCAAACTTTGAGGTGGCTGTGTCTTTTTGATTTTAATTTCCCTAAGCTATAGGACCATAAGTGGAAGTGCGCTAGGCTCTGTTGCTTTGTTTTTTAGATGTTTCAGGAAACACCATACACTTCTCCCGAGTGTCTGTTGGCAATTTACATCCCGCCCATCAGCATAACAAGGCTCCCAGTTCTCCATGGCCTGTCCTGCCTTTCTGGATTTTACACTTTTTTCAGATGGCCCTTTTGACAGGGGGGAAGTGAGACTTCATTGTAGTGCAGATTTCCTTTGCAAGCTTGCTTGGTTGGCCAAAAAGTGTGTATGCGTTTTTTCCTGAATATATTCAGGAAAAAACACATACGCCCTCTTTGGCCAAGTGCATCATTGTGGACGCGCTGCCTCTTTTCCTATGCTTTCAATGCAATTCCAGTCTACCTCCTGAAATCGGTTTCCTGCAATTCTGCCCCGCTTTCAAGTCCTCTTGGCAGCCTTACTTCAGTATATTTTTCGACGACAGCTGTCATTTATAACTCTGCAGGTTTGTGAGTTACAGTGCCCCTGAGCTCCTTTCTTCAACTCGCTTTCTTGTGAGCTGGCCGCAACACCGCACGATGGCTTCAGGCCCTAATCTGGTTCCGGCACGGCACGCTGAGCCTTTGGTTAATTCCTCTTCCTGGTGGGAAATGAGAGTTAAATTTGCCCGTCCAGACACCTCCAGCTAGTCTCTCATTGGTTCTCACTATTCCTGTTCATCTTCCGCAGTAATTGCAAACTGGGCCAAACAGGAGGTTAAAGGGACTGACTCTCCAAGTCGGGAGAGTGTTAGTAAAGCGTCTGGAATGTTGCACCCGAGTACCAGGGGAGGAAAACTGAGACATATTTGAACATGTCTCCCGATCACATGGTTGATAATACTCTAGGTTCCACATGCATGTTTTAGCTGAAGGAAGAATACATTAAACCTGGGTAACTGAAACCCGTGGAATGGGTACCATGCAATATGACTTCAAAGGGTCTTCATTTGCTCACCAAACCTCTCCAATCCTATCACTGCTGCGTTTATGCCCCTGAACACATGCTTGATTCTCTTTCGGAGACATAGCAATCCATAGGTTTTAAGATACTTACTAGTCAGGTACATTTTTAGGCGTTTAATATGGGGTGTTGAGTCCATTTCATTGAGCAAGGAGTAGCTCTTGTCTATTCCATATTTGGCTTAAGGAACTTTATCTGTGCTCATTTCAATCTCTGGTTTTATGCAGCACCCCAACTCACCTTTCCCCTTAAGCAAGCATAAGGTGGTTTTCTAAATTTGAGACCCTGTTCTGTTTTGGAATACAGTTCCTGTGTAGCCAAGTTTACATTCCGTGTATTAGTGATATCTTATGATGTTTCTTTTTCTGTGTGACTTATTTCAGTTAGAATCATCGTACCTGAATCCACTCATTGTGCTGCTACGGGCCTGATGACATAGATTTCATTGCTGAGTGATACTGCATTGTACGTAAGTACCACAAGTTCTTTATCCATTTTTCACTTTCTGTGATATTGAACTTGTACGGTAAACGAGGTTCTTGTAAACAGAGGCGTCCCAAACTTTGGGGTGGCTATGTCTTTTTGATTTTAATTTCCCTAAGCTATAGGACCATAAGTGGAAGTGCCCTAGGCTCTGTTGCTTTGTTTTTTAGATGTTTCAGGAAACACCATACACTTCTCCCGAGTGTCTGTTGGCCATTTGCATACCGCCCATCAGCATAACAAGGCTCCCAGTTCTCCATGGCCTGTCCTGCCTTTCTGGATTTTACACTTTTTTCAGATGGCCCTTTTGACCGGGGGGAAGTGAGACTTCATTATAGTGCAGATTTCCTTTGCAAGTTTGCTTGGTTGGCCAAAAAGTGCATATGCGTTTTTTCCTGAATATATTCAGGAAAAAACGCATACGCCCTTTTTGGCCAAGTGCATCATTGTGGACGTTCTGCCTCTTTTCCTATGCTTTCAGTGCAATTCCAGTCTACCTCCTGAAATCGGTTTCCTGCAATTCTGCCCTGCTTTCAAGTCCTCTTGGCAGCCTTACTTCAGTCTATTTTTGGAGGATAGCTGTCATTTATAACTCTGCAGGTTTGTGAATTACAGTGCCCCTGAGCTCCTTTCTTCAACTCGCTTTCTTGTGACCTGGCCGCAACACCGCAGGATGGCTTCAGGCCCTAATCTGGTTCTGGCACGGCACGCTGAGCCTTTGGTTAATTCGTCTTCCTGGTGGGAAATGAGAGTTAAATTTGCCCGTCCAGACACCTCCAGCTAGTCTCTCATTGGTTCTCGCTATTCCTGTTCATCTTCCGCAGAAATTGCAAACTGGGCCAAACAGGAGGTTAAAGGGACTGACTCTCCAAGTCGGGAGAGTGTTAGTAAAGCGTCTGGAATGTTGCACCCGAGTACCAGGGGAGGAAAACTGAGACATATTTGAACACGTCTCCCGATCACATGGTTGATCATACTCTAGGTTCCACATGCATGTTTTAGCTGAAGGGAGAATACATTAAACCTGGGTAACTGAAACCCGTGGAATGGGTACCATGCAATATGACTTCAAAGGGTCTTCATTTGCTCACCAAACCTCTCCAATCCTATCACTGCTGCGTTTATGCCCCTGTACACAGGCTTGATTCTCTTTCGGAGACATAGCAATCCATAGGTTTTAAGATACTTACTAGTCAGGTACATTCTTTGGCGTTTAATATGGGGTGTTGAGTCCATTTCATTGAGCAAGGAGTAGCTCTTGTCTATTCCATATTTGGCTTAAGGAACTTTATCTGTGCTCATTTCAATCTCTGGTATTATGCAGCACCCCAACTCACCTTTCCCCTTAAGCAAGCATAAGGTGGTTTTCTAAATTTGAGACCCTGTTCTGTTTTGGAATTCAGTTCCTGTGTAGCCAAGTTTACATTCCGTGTATTAGTGATATCTTATGATGTTTCTTTTTCTGTGTGACTTATTTCAGTTAGAATCATCGTACCTGAATCCACTCATTGTGGTGCTACGGGCCTGATGACATAGATTTCATTGCTGAGTGATACTGCATTGTACGTAAGTACCACAAGTTCTTTATCCATTTTTCACTTTCTGTGATATTGAACTTGTACGGTAAACGAGATTCTTGTAAACAGACTCGTCCCAAACTTTGGGGTAGCTGTGTCTTTTTGATTTTAATTTCCCTAAGCTATAGGACCATAAGTGGAAGTGCCCTAGGCTCTGTTGCTTTGGTTTTTAGATGTTTCAGGAAACACCATACACTTCTCCCGAGTGTCTGTTGGCAATTTACATCCCGCCCATCAGCATAACAAGGTTCCCAGTTCTCCATGGCCTGTCCTGCCTTTCTGGATTTTACACTTTTTTCAGATGGCCCTTTTGACCGGGGGGAAGTGAGACTTCATTGTAGTGCAGATTTCCTTTGCAAGCTTGCTTGGTTGGCCAAAAAGGGCGTATGCGTTTTTTCCTGAATATATTTAGGGAAAAACGCATACGCCCTTTTTGGCCAAGTGCATCATTGTGGACGTTTTGCCTCTTTTAATATGCTTTCAATGCAATTCCAGTCTACCTCCTGATATCGGTTTCCTGTAATTCTGCCCCGCTTTCAAGTCCTCTTGGCAGCCTTACTTCAGTATATTTGTGGACGATAGCTGTCATTTATAACTCTGCAGGTTTGTGAATTACAGTGCCCCTGAGCTCCTTTCTTCAACTCGCTTTCTTTTGAGCTGGCCGCAACACCGCAGGATGGCTTCAGGCCCTAATCTGGTTCCGGCACGGCACGCTGAGCCTTTGGTTAATTCCTCTTCCTGGTGGGAAATGAGAGTTAAATTTGCCCGTCCAGACACCTCCAGCTAGTCTCTCATTGGTTCTCGCTATTCCTGTTCATCTTCCGCAGAAATTGCAAACTGGGCCAAACAGGAGGTTAAAGGCGCTGACTCTCCAATTCGGGAGAGTGTTAGTAAAGAAACTGGAATGTTGCACCTGAGTACCAGGGGAGGAAAACTGAGACATATTTGAACACGTCTCCCGTTCACAGGGTTGATCATACTCTGGGTTCCACATGCATGTTTTAGCTGAAGGAAGAATACCTTAAACCTGGAGAGTTGAGACCCTTGTAATGGGTACCATGCAAACTGACTTCAAAGGGTCTTCATTTGCTCACCGAACCTCTCCAATCCTATCACTGCTGCGTTTATGCCCCTGTACACACGCTTGATTCTCTTTCGGAGACATAGCAATCCATAGGTTTTAAGATACTTACTAGTCAGGTACATTCTTAGGCGTTTAATATGGGGTGTTGAGTCCATTTCGTTGAGCAAGGAGTAGCTCTTGTCTATTCCATATTTGGCTTAAGGAACTTTATCTGTGCTCATTTCAATCTCTGGTTTTATGCAGCACCCCAACTCACCTTTCCCCTTAAGCAAGCATAAGTTGGTTTTCTAAATTTGAGACCCTATTCTGTTTTGGAATTCAGTTCCTGTGTAGCCAAGTTTACATTCCGTGTATTAGTGATATCTTATGATGTTTCTTTTTCTGTGTGACTTATTTCAGTTAGAATCATCATACCTGAATCCACTCATTGTGCTGCTAAGGGCCTGATGACATAGATTTCATTGCTGAGTGATATTGCTTTGTAAGTAAATACCACAACTTCTTTATCCATTTTTCACTTTCTGCGATGTTGAACTTGTACTGTAAACGAGGTTCTTGTAAGCAGAGCCGTTCCAAACTTTGGGGTGGCTGTGTCTTTTTGATTTTAATTTCCCTAATCTATAGGACCATAAGTGGAAGTGCCCTAGGCTCTGTTGCTTTGTTTTTTAGATGTTTCAGGAAACACCATACACTTCTCCCGAGTGTCTGTTGGCAATTTACATCCCGCCCATCAGCATATCAAGGCTCCCAGTTCTCCATGGCCTGTCCTGCCTTTCTGGATTTTACACTTTTTCCACATAGCCCTTTTGACCGAGGGGAAGTGAGACTTCATTGTAGTGCAGATTTCCTTTGCAAGCTTGCTTAGTTGGCCAAAAAGGGCGTATGCGTTTTTTCCTGAATATATTCAGGAAAAAACGCATACGCCCTTTTTGGCCAAGTGCATCATTGTGGACGTTCTGCCTCTTTTCCTATGCTTTCAATGCAATTCCAGTCTACCTCCTGAAATCGGTTTCCTGCAATTCTGCCCCACTTTCAAGTCCTCTTGGCAGCCTTACTTCAGTATATTTTTGGACGATAGCTGTCATTTATAACTCTGCAGGTTTGTGAATTACAGTGCCCCTGAGCTCCTTTCTTCAACTCGCTTTCTTGTGACCTGGCCGCAACACCGCAGGATGGCTTCAGGCCCTAATCTTGTTCCAGCATGGCACGCTGAGGCTTTGGTTAATTCCTCTTCCTGGTGGGAAATGAGAGTTAAATTTGCCCGTCCAGACACCTCCAGCAAGTCTCTCATTGGTTCTCGCTATCCTGTTCATCTTCCGCTGAAATTGCAAACTGGGCCAAACAGGAGGTTAAAGGGACTGACTCTCCAAGTCAGGAGAGTGTTAGTAAAGCGTCTGGAATGTTGCACCCGAGTACCAGGGTACGAAAACTGACAGATATTTGAACACGTCTCCCGATCACATGGTTGATCATACTCTGGGTTCCACATGCATGTTTTTCCAGTAGGAAGAATACCTTAAACCTGGGTAGTTGAAACCCGTGGAATGGGTACCATGCAATATGACTTCAAAGGGTCTTCATTTGCTCACCGAACCTCTCCAATCCTATCGCTGCTGCGTTTATGCCCCTGTACACATGCTTGATTCTCTTTCGGAGACATAGCAATCCATAGGTTTTAAGATACTTACTAGTCAGGTACATTCTTAGGCATTTAATATGGGGTGTTGAGTCCATTTCGTTGAGCAAGGAGTAGCTCTTGTTTATTCCATATTTGGCTTAAGGAACTTTATCTGTGCTCATTTCAATCTCTGGTTTTATGCAGCACCCCAACTCACCTTTACCCTTAAGCAAGCATAAGTTGGTTTTCTAAATATGAGACCCTGTTCTGTTCTGTAATTCAGTTCCTGTGTAGCCAAGTTTACATTCCATGTATTACTGATACCATATGATATTTCTTTTTCTGTGTGACTTATTTCAGTTAGAATCATCATACCTGAATCCACTCATTGTGCTGCTAAGGGCCTGATGACATAGATTTCATTGCTGAGTGATATTGTTTTGCAAGTAAATACCACAACTTCTTTATCCATTTTTCACTTTCTGCGATGTTGAACTTGTACTGTAAACGAGGTTCTTGTAAACAGAGGCGTCCCAAACTTTGGGGTGGCTGTGTCTTTTTGATTTTAATTTCCCTAAGCTATAGGACCATAAGTGGAAGTGCCCTAGGCTCTGTTGCTTTGTTTTTTAGATGTTTCAGGAAACACCATACACTTCTCCCGAGTGTCTGTTGGCAATTTACATCCCGCCCATCAGCATAACAAGGCTCCCAGTTCTCCATGGCGTGTCCTGCCTTGCTGGATTTTACACTTTTTTCAGATGGCCCTTTTGACCGGGGGGAAGTGAGACTTCATTGTAGTGCAGATTTCCTTTGCAAGCTTGCTTGGTTGGCCAAAAAGGGCGTATGCGTTTTTTCCTGAATATATTCAGGAAAAAACGCATACGCCCTTTTTGGCCAAGTGCATCATTGTGGACGTTCTGCCTCTTTTCCTATGCTTTCAATGCAATTCCTGTCTACCTCCTAAAATCAGTTTCCTGCAATTCTGCCCCGCTTTCAAGTCCTCTTGGCAGCCTTACTTCAGTATATTTTTGGACGATAGCTGTCATTTATAACTCTGCAGGTTTGTGCATTACAGTGCCCCTGAGCTGCTTTCTTCAACTCACATTCTTGTGACCTGGCCGAAACACCGCAGGATGGCTTCAGGCTCTAATCTGGTTCCGGCACGGCACACTGAGCCTTTGGTTATTTCCTCTTCCTGGTGGGAAATCAGAGTTAAATTTGCCCGTCCAGACACCTCCAGCTAGTCTCTCATTTGTTCTCCCTATTCCTGTTCATCTTTCGCAGAAATTGCAAACTGGACCAAACAGGAAGTTAAAGGCGCTGACTCTCCAAGTCGGGAGAGTTTTAGTAAAGAATCTGGAATGTTGCACCCGAGTACCAGGGTACGAAAACTGAGACATATTTGAACACATCTCCCGTTCACACGGTTGATCATACTCTGGGTTCCACATGCATGTTTTAGCTGAAGGAAGAATACCTTAAACCTGGAGAGTTGAGACCCGTGTAATGGGTACCATGCAAACTGACTTCAAAGGGTCTTCATTTGCTCACCGAACCTCTCCAATCCTATCACTGCTGCGTTTATGCCCCTGTACACACGCTTGATTCTCTTTCGGAGACATAGCAATCCATCGGTTTTAAGATACTTACTAGTCAGGTACATTCTTAGGCGTTTAATATGGGGTGTTGAGTCCATTTCGTTGAGCAAGGAGTAGCTCTTGTCTATTCCATATTTGGCTTAAGGAACTTTATCTGTGCTCATTTCAATCTCTGGTTTTATGCAGCACCCCAACTCACCTTTCCCCTTAAGCAAGCATAAGTTGGTTTTCTAAATTTGAGACCCTGTTCTGTTTTGGAATTCAGTTCCTGTGTAGCCAAGTTTACATTCCGTGTAGTACTGATATCTTATGATGTTTCTTTTTCTGTGTGACTTATTTCAGTTAGAATCATCATACCTGAATCCACTCATTGTGCTGCTAAGGGCCTGATGACATAGATTTCATTGCTGAGTGATATTGCTTTGTAAGTAAATACCACAACTTCTTTATCCATTTTTCACTTTCTGCGATGTTGAACTTGTACTGTAAACGAGGTTCTTGTAAACAGAGCCGTTCCAAACTTTGGGGTGGCTGTGTCTTTTTGATTTTAATTTCCCTAAGCTATAGGACCATAAGTGGAAGTGCCCTAGGCTCTGTTGCTTTGTTTTTTAGATGTTTCAGGAAACACCATACACTTCTCCGGAGTGTCTGTTGGCAATTTACATCCCGCCCATCAGCATAACAAGGCTCCCAGTTCTCCATGGCCTGTCCTGCCTTGCTGGATTTTACACTTTTTTCAGATGGCCCTTTTGACCGGGGGGAAGTGAGACTTCATTGTAGTGCAGATTTCCTTTGCAAGCTTGCTTGGTTGGCCAAAAAGGGCGTATGCGTTTTTTCCTGAATATATTCAGGAAAAAACGCATACGCCCTTTTTGGCCAAGTGCATCATTGTGGACGTTCTGCCTCTTTTCCTATGCTTTCAATGCAATTCCAGTCTACCTCCTGAAATCGGTTTCCTGCAATTCTGCCCCGCTTTCAAGTCCTCTTGGCAGCCTTACTTCAGTATATTTTTGGACGATAGCTGTCATTTATAACTCTGCAGGTTTGTGAATTACAGTGCCCCTGAGCTCCTTTCTTCAACTCGCTTTCTTTTGAGCTGGCCGCAACACCGCAGGATGGCTTCAGGCTCTAAACTGGTTCCGGCACGGCACACTGAGCCTTTGGTTATTTCCTCTTCCTGGTGGGAAATGAGAGTTAAATTTGCCCGTCCAGACACCTCCAGCTAGTCTCTCATTGGTTCTCACTATTCCTGTTCATCTTCCGCAGAAATTGCAAACTGGGCTAAACAGGAGGTTAAAGGGACTGACTCTCCAAGTCGGGAGAGTGTTAGTAAAGCGTCTGGAATGTTGCACCCGAGTACCAGGGTACGAAAACTGAGACATATTTGAACACGTCTCCCGATCACATGGTTGATCATACTCTGGGTTCCACATGCATGTTTTAGCTGAAGGAAGAATACCTTAAACCTGGGTAGTTGGAACCCGTGGAATGGGTACCATGCAATATGACATCAAAGGGTCTTCATTTGCTCACCGAACCTCTCCAATCCTATCACTGCTGCGTTTATGCCCCTGTACACATGCTTGATTCTCTTTCGGAGACATAGCAATCCATAGGTTTTAAGATACTTACTATTCAGGTACATTCTTAGGCGTTTAATATGCAGTGTTGAGTCCATTTCGTTGAGCAAGGAGTAGCTCTTGTCTATTCCATATTTGGCTTAAAGAACTTTATCTGTGCTCATTTCAATCTCTGGTTTTATGCAGCATCCCAACTCACCTTTCCGCTTAAGCAAGCATAAGTTGGTTTTCTAAATTTGAGACCTTGTTCTGTTTTGGAATTCAGTTCCTCTGTAGCCAAGTTTACATTCCGTGTATTACTGATATCTTATGATGTTTCTTTTTCTGTGTGACTTATTTCAGTTAGAATCATCATACCTGAATCCACTCATTGTGCTGCTAAGGGCCTGATGACATAGATTTCATTGCTGAGTGATATTGCTTTGTAAGTAAATACCAAAAGTTCTTTATCCATTTTTCACTTTCTGCGATGTTGAACTTGTACTGTAAACGAGGTTCTTGTAAAAAGAGCCGTTCCAAACTTTGGGGTGGGTGTGTCTTTTTGATTTTAATTTCCCTAAGCTATAGGACCATAAGTGGAAGTGCCCTAGGCTCTGTTGCTTTGTTTTTTAGATGTTTCAGGAAACACCATACACTTCTCCAGAGTGGCTGTTGGCAATTTACATCCCGCCCAGCAGCATAACAAGGCTCTCAGTTCTCCATGGCCTGTCCTGCCTTGCTGGATTTTACACTTTTTTCAGATGGCCCTTTTGACCGGGGGGAAGTGAGACTTCATTGTAGTGCAGATTTCCTTTGCAAGCTTGCTTGGTTGGCCAAAAAGGGCGTATGCGTTTCTTCCTGAATATATTCAGGAAAAATCGCATACGCCCTTTTTGGCCAAGTGCATCATTGTGGACGTTCTGCCTCTTTTCCTATGCTTTCAATGCAATTCCAGTCTACCTCCTGAAATCGGTTTCCTGCAATTCTGCCCCGCTTTCAAGTCCTCTTGGCAGCCTTACTTCAGTATATTTTTGGACGATAGCTGTCATTTATAACTCTGCAGGTTTGTGAATTACAGTGCCCCTGAGCTCCTTTCTTCAACTCGCTTTCTTTTGAGCTGGCCGCAACACCGCAGGATGGCTTCAGGCTCTAATCTGGTTCCAGCACGGCACACTGAGCCTTTCGTTATTTCCTCTTCCTGGTGGGAAATGAGAGTTAAATTTGCCCGTCCAGACAACTCCAGCTAGTCTCTCATTGGTTCTCCCTATTCCTGTTCATCTTCCGCAGAAATTGCAAACTGGGCCAAACAGGAGGTTAAAGGCGCTGACTCTCCAAGTCGGGAGAGTGTTAGTAAAGAATCTGGAATGTTGCACCCGAGTACCAGGGGAGGAAAACTGAGACATATTTGAACACGTCTCCCGTTCACACGGTTGATCATACTCTGGGTTCCACATGCATGTTTTAGCTGAAGGAAGAATACCTTAAACCTGGAGAGTTGAGACCCGTGTTATGGGTACCATGCAAATTGACTTCAAAGGGTCTTCGTTTGCTCACCGAACCTCTCCAATCCTATCACTGCTGCGTTTATGCCCCTGTACACACGTTTCATTCTCTTTTGGAGACATAGCAATCCATAGGTTTTAAGATACTTACTAGTCAGGTACATTCTTAGGCGTTTAATATGTGGTGTTGAGTCCATTTCGTTGAGCAAGGAGTAGCTCTTGTCTATTCCATATTTGGCTTAAGGAACTTTATCTGTGCTCATTTCAGTCTCTGGTTTTATGCAGCACCCCAACTCACCTTTCCCCTTAAGCAAGCATAAGTTGGTTTTCTAAATTTGAGACGCTGTTCTGATCTGGAATTCAGTTCCTGTGTAGCCAAGTTTATATTCCGTGTATTAGTGATATCTTATGATGTTTCTTTTTCTGTGTGACTTATTTCAGTTAGAATCATCATACCTGAATCCACTCATTGTGCTGCTAAGGGCCTGATGACATAGATTTCATTGCTGAGTGATATTGCTTTGTAAGTAAATACCACAAGTTCTTTATCCATTTTTCACTTTCTGCGATGTTGAACTTGTACTGTAAACGAGGTTCTTGTAAACAGAGCCGTTCCAAACTTTGGGGTGGCTGTGTCTTTTTGATTTTAATTTCCCTAAGCTATAGGACCATAAGTGGAAGTGCCCTAGGCTCTGTTGCTTTGTTTTTTAGATGTTTCAGGAAACACCATACACTTCTCCCGAGTGTCTGTTGGCAATTTACATCCCGCCCAGCAGCATAACAAGGCTCTCAGTTCTCCATGGCCTGTCCTGCCTTGCTGGATTTTACAATTTTTTCAGATGGCCCTTTTGACCGGGGGGAAGTGAGACTTCATTGTAGTGCAGATTTCCTTTGCAAGCTTGCTTGGTTGGCCAAAAAGGGCGTATGCGTTTTTTCCTGAATATATTCAGGAAAAAACGCATACGCCCTTTTTGGCCTAGTGCATCATTGTGGACGTTCTGCCTCTTTTCCTATGCTTTCAATGCAATTCCAGTCTACCTCCTGAAATCGGTTTCCTGCAATTCTGCCCCGCTTTCAAGTCCTCTTGGCAGCCTTACTTCAGTATATTTTTGGACGATAGCTGTCATTTATAACTCTGCAGGTTTGTGAATTACAGTGCCCCTGAGCTCCTTTCTTCAACTCGCTTTCTTGTGACCTGGCCGCAACACCGCAGGATGGCTTCAGGCCCTAATCTTGCTCCAGCACGGCACGCTGAGCCTTTGGTTAATTCCTCTTCCTGGTGGGAAATGAGAGTTAAATTTGCCCGTCCAGAAACCTCCAGCAAGTCTCTCATTGGTTATCGCTATCCTGTTCATCTTCCGCTGAAATTGCAAACTGGGCCAAACAGGAGGTTAAAGGGACTGACTCTCCAAGTCAGGAGAGTGTTAGTAAAGCGACTGGAATGTTGCACCCGAGTACCAGGGTACGAAAACTGAGACATATTTGAACACGTCTCCCGATCACATGGTTGATCATACTCTGGGTTCCACATGCATGTTTTAGCTGTAGGAAGAATACCTTAAACCTGGGTAGTTGAAACCCGTGGAATGGGTACCATGCAATATGACTTCAAAGGGTCTTCATTTGCTCACCGAACCTCTCCAATCCTATTACTGCTGCGTTTATGCCCCTGTACACACGCTTGATTCTCTTTCGTAGACATAGCAATCCATAGGTTTTAAGATACTTACTACTCAGGTACATTCTTAGGCGTTTAATATGGGGTGTTGAGTCCATTTCGTTGAGCAAGGAGTAGCTCTTGTCTATTCCATATTTGGCTTAAGGAACTTTATCTGTGCTCATTTCAATCTCTGGTTTTATGCAGCACCCCAACTCACCTTTCCCCTTAAGCAAGCATAAGTTGGTTTTCTAAATTTGAGACGCTGTTCTGTTTTGGAATTCAGTTCCTGTGTAGCCAAGTTTACATTCCGTGTATTACTGATACCTTATGATGTTTCTTTTTCTGTGTGACTTATTTCAGTTAGAATCATCATACCTGAATCCACTCATTGTGCTGCTAAGGGCCTGATGACATAGATTTCATTGCTGAGTGATATTGCTTTGTAAGTAAATACCACAACTTCTTTATCCATTTTTCATTTTCTGCGATGTTGAACTTGTACTGTAAACGAGGTTCTTGTAAACAGAGGCGTCCCAAACTTTGGGGTGGCTGTGTCTTTTTGATTTTAATTTCCCTAAGCTATAGGACCATAAGTGGAAGTGCCCTAGGCTCTGTTGCTTTGTTTTTTAGATGTTTCAGGAAACACCATACACTTCTCCCGAGTGTCTGTTGGCAATTTACATCCCGCCCGTCAGCATAACAAGGCTCTCAGTTCTCCATGGCCTGTCCTGCCTTGCTGAATTTTACACTTTTTTCAGTTGGCCCTTTTGACCGGGGGGGGGGGGGGAAGTGAGACTTCATTGTAGTGCAGATTTCCTTTGCAAGCTTGCTTGGTTGGCCAAAAAGGGCGTATGCGTTTTTTCCTGAATATATTCAGGAAAAAACGCATACGCCCTTTTTGGCCAAGTGCATCATTGTGGACGTTCTGCCTCTTTTCCTATGCTTTCAATGCAATTCCAGTCTACCTCCTGAAATCGGTTTCCTGCAATTCTGCCCCGCTTTCAAGTCCTCTTGGCAGCCTTACTTCAGTATATTTTTGGACGATAGCTGTCATTTATAACTCTGCAGGTTTGTGAATTACAGTGCCGCTGAGCTCCTTTCTTCAACTCGCTTTCTTGTGACCTGGCCGCAACACCGCAGGATGGCTTCAGGCCCTAATCTTGTTCCAGCACGGCACGCTGAGCCTTTGGTTAATTCCTCTTCCTGGTGGGAAATGAGAGTTAAATTTGCCCGTCCAGACACCTCCAGCAAGTCTCTCATTGGTTCTCGCTATCCTGTTCATCTTCCGCTGAAATTGCAAACTGGGCCAAACAGGAGGTTAAAGGGACTGACTCTCCAAGTCAGGAGAGTGTTAGTAAAGCGTCTGGAATGTTGCACCCGAGTACCAGGGTACGAAAACTGAGACATATTTGAACACGTCTCCCGATCACATGGTTGATCATACTCTGGGTTCCACATGCATGTTTTAGCTGTAGGAAGAATACCTTAAACCTGGGTAGTTGAAACCCGTGGAATGGGTACCATGCAATATGACTTCAAAGGGTCTTCATTTGCTCACCGAACCTCTCCAATCCTATCACTGCTGTGTTTATGCCCCTGTACACATGCTTGATTCTCTTTCGGAGACATAGCAATCCATAGGTTTTAAGATACTTACTAGTCAGGTACATTCTTAGGCGTTTAATATGGGGTGTTGAGTCCATTTCGTTGAGCAAGGAGTAGCTCTTGTCTATTCCATATTTGGCTTAAGGAACTTTATCTGTGCTCATTTCAATCTCTGGTTTTATGCAGCACCCCAACTCACCTTTCCCCTTAAGCAAGCATAAGTTGGTTTTCTAAATTTGAGACGCTGTTCTGTTTTGGAATTCAGTTCCTGTGTAGCCAAGTTTACATTCCGTGTATTAGTGATATCTTATGATGTTTCTTTTTCTGTGGGACTTATTTCAGTTAGAATCTTCATACCTGAATCCACTCATTGTGCTGCTAAGGGCCTGATGACATAGATTTCATTGCTGAGTGATATTGCTTTGTAAGTAAATACCAAAAGTTCTTTATCCATTTTTCACTTTCTGCGATGTTGAACTTGTACTGTAAACGAGGTTCTTGTAAACAGATCCGTTCTAAACTTTGGGGTGGCTGTGTCTTTTTGATTTTAATTTCCCTAAGCTATAGGACCATAAGTGGAAGTGCCCTAGGCTCTGTTGCTTTGTTTTTTAGATGTTTCAGGAAACACCATACACTTCTCCCGAGTGTCCGTTGGCAATTTACATCCCGCCCAGCAGCATAACAAGGCTCCCAGTTCTCCATGGCCTGTCCTGCCTTGCTGGATTTTACACTTTTTTCAGATGGCCCTTTTGACCGGGGGGAAGTGAGACTTCATTGTAGTGCAGATTTCCTTTGCAAGCTTGCTTGGTTGGCCAAAAAGGGCGTATGCGTTTTTTCCTGAATATATTCAGGAAAAAACGCATACGCCCTTTTTGGCCAAGTGCATCATTGTGGACGTTCTGCCTCTTTTCCTATGCTTTCAATGCAATTCCAGTCTACCTCCTGAAATCGGTTTCCTGCAATTCTGCCCCGATTTCAAGTCCTCTTGGCAGCCTTACTTCAGTATATTTTTGGACGATAGCTGTCATTTATAACTCTGCAGGTTTGTGAATTACAGTGCCCCTGAGCTCCTTTCTTCAACTCGCTTTCTTTTGAGCTGGCCGCAACACCGCAGGATGGCTTCAGGCTCTAATCTGGTTCCGGCACGGCACACTGAGCCTTTGGTTATTTCCTCTTCCTGGTGGGAAATGAGAGTTAAATTTGCCCGTCCAGACAACTCCAGCTAGTCTCTCATTGGTTCTCCCTATTCCTGTTCATCTTCCGCAGAAATTGCAAACTGGGCCAAACAGGAGGTTAAAGGCGCTGACTCTCCAAGTCGGGAGAGTGTTAGTAAAGAATCTGGAATGTTGCACCCGAGTACCAGGGGAGGAAAACTGAGACATATCTGAACACGTCTCCCGTTCACACGGTTGATCATACTCTGGGTTCCACATGCATGTTTTAGCTGAAGGAAGAATACCTTAAACCTGGAGAGTTGAGACCCGTGTAATGGGTACCATGCAAATTGACTTCAAAGGGTCTTCATTTGCTCACCGAACCTCTCCAATCCTATCACTGCTGCGTTTATGCCCCTGTACACACGCTTGATTCTCTTTCGGAGACATAGCAATCCATAGGTTTTAAGATACTTACTAGTCAGGTACATTCTTAGGCGTTTAATATGCGGTGTTGAGTCCATTTCATTGAGCAAGGAGTAGCTCTTGTCTATTCCATATTTGGCTTAAGGAACTTTATCTGTGCTCATTTTAATCTCTGGTTTTATGCAGCACCCCAACTCACCTTTCCCCTTAAGCAAGCATAAGTTGGTTTTCTAAATTTGAGACGCTGTTCTGTTTTGTAATTCAGTTCCTGTGTAGCGAAGTTTATATTCCGTGTATTAGTGATATCTTATGATGTTTCTTTTTCTGTGTGACTTATTTCAGTTAGAATCATCATACCTGAATCCACTCATTGTGCTGCTAAGGGCCTGATGACATAGATTTCATTGCTGAGTGATATTGCTTTGTAAGTAAATACCACAACTTCTTTATCCATTTTTCATTTTCTGCGATGTTGAACTTGTACTGTAAACGAGGTTCTTGTAAACAGAGGCGTCCCAAACTTTGGGGTGGCTGTTTCTTTTTGATTTTAATTTCCCTAAGCTATAGGACCATAAGTGGAAGTGCCCTAGGCTCTGTTGCTTTGTTTTTTAGATGTTTCAGGAAACACCATACACTTCTCCCGAGTGTCTGTTGGCAATTTACATCCCGCCCAGCAGCATAACAAGGCTCTCAGTTCTCCATGGCCTGTCCTGCCTTGCTGGATTTTACACTTTTTTCAGATGGCCCTTTTGACCGGGGGGAAGTGAGACTTCATTGTAGTGCAGATTTCCTTTGCAAGCTTGCTTGGTTGGCCAAAAAGGGCGTATGCGTTTTTCCCTGAATATATTCAGGAAAAAACGCATACGCCCTTTTTGGCCAAGTGCATCATTGTGGACGTTCTGCCTCTTTTCCTATGCTTTCAATGCAATTCCTGTCTACCTCCTGAAATCGGTTTCCTGCAATTCTGCCCCGCATTCAAGTCCTCTTGGCAGCCTTACTTCAGTATATTTTTGGACGATAGCTGTCATTTATAACTCTGCAGGTTTGTGAATTACAGTGCCCCTGAGCTCCTTTCTTCAACTCGCTTTCTTTTGAGCTGGCCGCAACACCGCAGGATGGCTTCAGGCTCTATTCTGGTTCCGGCACGGCACACTGAGCCTTTGGTTATTTCCTCTTCCTGGTGGGAAATGAGAGTTAAATTTTCCCGTCCAGACAACTCCAGCTAGTCTCTCATTGGTTCTCCCTATTCCTGTTCATCTTCCGCAGAAATTGCAAACTGGGCCAAACAGGACGTTAAAGGCGCTGACTCTCCAAGTCGGCAGAGTGTTAGTAAAGAATCTGGAATGTTGCACCCGAGTACCAGGGGAGGAAAACTGAGACATATTTGAACACGTCTCCCGTTCACACGGTTGATCATACTCTGGGTTCCACATGCATGTTTTAGCTGAAGGAAGAATACCTTAAACCTGGAGAGTTGAGACCCGTGTAATAGGTACCATGCAAATTGACTTCAAAGGGTCTTCATTTGCTCACCGAACCTCTCCAATCCTATCACTGCTGCGTTTATGCCCCTGTACACACGCTTGATTCTCTTTCGGAGACATAGCAATCCATAGGTTTTAAGATACTTACTAGTCAGGTACATTCTTAGGCGTTTAATATGCGGTGTTGAGTCCATTTCATTGAGCAAGGAGTAGCTCTTGTCTATTCCATATTTGGCTTAAGGAACTTTATCTGTGCTCATTTCAATCTCTGGTTTTATGCAGCACCCCAACTCACCTTTCCCCTTAAGCAAGCATAAGTTGGTTTTCTAAATTTGAGACGCTGTTCTGTTTTGGAATTCAGTTCCTGTGTAGCCAAGTTTATATTCCGTGTATTAGTGATATCTTATGATGTTTCTTTTTCTGTGTGACTTATTTCAGTTAGAATCATCATACCTGAATCCACTCATTGTGCTGCTAAGGGCCTGATGACATAGATTTCATTGCTGAGTGATATTGCTTTGTAAGTAAATACCACAACTTCTTTATCCATTTTTCATTTTCTGCGATGTTGAACTTGTACTGTAAACGAGGTTCTTGTAAACAGAGGCGTCCCAAACTTTGGGGTGGCTGTTTCTTTTTGATTTTAATTTCCCTAAGTTATAGGACCATAAGTGGAAGTGCCCTAGGCTCTGTTGCTTTGTTTTTTAGATGTTTCAGGAAACACCATACACTTCTCCCGAGTGTCTGTTGGCAATTTACATCCCGCCCAGCAGCATAACAAGGCTCCCAGTTCTCCATGGCCTGTCCTGCCTTGCTGGATTTTACACTTTTTTCAGATGGCCCATTTGACTGGGGGGAAGTGAGATTTCATTGTAGTGCAGATTTCCTTTGCAAGCTTGCTTGGTTGGCCAAAAAGGGCGTATGCGTTTTTCCCTGAATATATTCAGGAAAAAACGCATACGCCCTTTTTGGCCAAGTGCATCATTGTGGACGTTCTGCCTCTTTTCCTATGCTTTCAATGCAATTCCTGTCTACCTCCTGAAATCGGTTTCCTGCAGTTCTGCCCCGCATTCAAGTCCTCTTGGCAGCCTTACTTCAGTATATTTTTGGACGATAGCTGTCATTTATAACTCTGCAGGTTTGTGAATTACAGTGCCCCTGAGCTCCTTTCTTCAACTCGCTTTCTTGTGACCTGGCCGCAACACCGCAGGATGGCTTCAGGCCCTAATCTGGTTCCGGCACGGCACGCTGAGCCTTTGGTTAATTCCTCTTCCTGGTGGGAAATGAGAGTTAAATTTGCCCGTCCAGACACCTCCAGCTAGTCTCTCATTGGTTCTCGCTATTCCTGTTCATCTTCCGCAGAAATTGCAAACTGGGCTAAACAGGAGGTTAAAGGGACTGACTCTCCAAGTCGGGAGAGTGTTAGTAAAGCGTCCGGAATGTTGCACCCGAGTACCAGGGTACGAAAACTGAGACATATTTGAACACGTCTCCCGATCACATGGTTGATCATACTCTGGGTTCCACATGCATATTTTAGCTGTAGGAAGAATACCTTAAACCTGGGTAGTTGAAACCCGTGGAATGGGTACCATGCAATATGACTTCAAAGGGTCTTCATTTGCTCACCGAACCTCTCCAATCCTATCACTGCTGCGTTTATGCCCCTGTACACATGCTTGATTCTCTTTCGGAGACATAGCAATCCATAGGTTTTAAGATACTTACTAGTCAGGTACATTCTTAGGCGTTTAATATGTGGTGTTGAGTCCATTTCGTTGAGCAAGGAGTAGCTCTTGTCTATTCCATATTTGGCTTAAGGAACTTTATCTGTGCTCATTTCAGTCTCTGGTTTTATGCAGCACCCCAACTCACCTTTCCCCTTAAGCAAGCATAAGTTGGTTTTCTAAATTTGAGACGCTGTTCTGATCTGGAATTCAGTTCCTGTGTAGCCAAGTTTATATTCCGTGTATTAGTGATATCTTATGATGTTTCTTTTTCTGTGTGACTTATTTCAGTTAGAATCATCATACCTGAATCCACTCATTGTGCTGCTAAGGGCCTGATGACATAGATTTCATTGCTGAGTGATATTGCTTTGTAAGTAAATACCACAAGTTCTTTATCCATTTTTCACTTTCTGCGATGTTGAACTTGTACTGTAAACGAGGTTCTTGTAAACAGAGCCGTTCCAAACTTTGGGGTGGCTGTGTCTTTTTGATTTTAATTTCCCTAAGCTATAGGACCATAAGTGGAAGTGCCCTAGGCTCTGTTGCTTTGTTTTTTAGATGTTTCAGGAAACACCATACACTTCTCCCGAGTGTCTGTTGGCAATTTACATCCCGCCCAGCAGCATAACAAGGCTCTCAGTTCTCCATGGCCTGTCCTGCCTTGCTGGATTTTACAATTTTTTCAGATGGCCCTTTTGACCGGGGGGAAGTGAGACTTCATTGTAGTGCAGATTTCCTTTGCAAGCTTGCTTGGTTGGCCAAAAAGGGCGTATGCGTTTTTTCCTGAATATATTCAGGAAAAAACGCATACGCCCTTTTTGGCCTAGTGCATCATTGTGGACGTTCTGCCTCTTTTCCTATGCGTTCAATGCAATTCCAGTCTACCTCCTGAAATCGGTTTCCTGCAATTCTGCCCCGCTTTCAAGTCCTCTTGGCAGCCTTACTTCAGTATATTTTTGGACGATAGCTGTCATTTATAACTCTGCAGGTTTGTGAATTACAGTGCCCCTGAGCTCCTTTCTTCAACTCGCTTTCTTTTGAGCTGGCCGCAACACCGCAGGATGGCTTCAGGCTCTAATCTGGTTCCGGCACGGCACACTGAGCCTTTGGTTATTTCCTCTTCCTGGTGGGAAATGAGAGTTAAATTTGCCCGTCCAGACAACTCCAGCTAGTCTCTCATTGGTTCTCCCTATTCCTGTTCATCTTCCGCAGAAATTGCAAACTGGGCCAAACAGGAGGTTAAAGGCGCTGACTCTCCAAGTCGGGAGAGTGTTAGTAAAGAATCTGGAATGTTGCACCCGAGTACCAGGGGAGGAAAACTGAGACATATCTGAACACGTCTCCCGTTCACACGGTTGATCATACTCTGTGTTCCACATGCATGTTTTAGCTGAAGGAAGAATACCTTAAACCTGGAGAGTTGAGACCCGTGTAATGGGTACCATGCAAATTGACTTCAAAGGGTCTTCATTTGCTCACCGAACCTCTCCAATCCTATCACTGCTGCATTTATGCCCCTGTACACACGCTTGATTCTCTTTCGGAGACATAGCAATCCATAGGTTTTAAGATACTTACTAGTCAGGTACATTCTTAGGCGTTTAATATGCGGTGTTGAGTCCATTTCATTGAGCAAGGAGTAGCTCTTGTCTATTCCATATTTGGCTTAAGGAACTTTATCTGTGCTCATTTCAATCTCTGGTTTTATGCAGCACCCCAACTCACCTTTCCCCTTAAGCAAGCATAAGTTGGTTTTCTAAATTTGAGACGCTGTTCTGTTTTGTAATTCAGTTCCTGTGTAGCCAAGTTTATATTCCGTGTATTAGTGATATCTTATGATGTTTCTTTTTCTGTGTGACTTATTTCAGTTAGAATCATCATACCTGAATCCACTCATTGTGCTGCTAAGGGCCTGATGACATAGATTTCATTGCTGAGTGATATTGCTTTGTAAGTAAATACCACAATTTCTTTATCCATTTTTCATTTTCTGCGATGTTGAACTTGTACTGTAAACGAGGTTCTTGTAAACAGAGGCGTCCCAAACTTTGGGGTGGCTGTTTCTTTTTGATTTTAATTTCCCTAAACTATAGGACCATAAGTGGAAGTGCCCTAGGCTCTGTTGCTTTGTTTTTTAGATGTTTCAGGAAACACCATACACTTCTCCGGAGTGTCTGTTGGCAATTTACATCCCGCCCAGCAGCATAACAAGGCTCTCAGTTCTCCATGGCCTGTCCTGCCTTGCTGGATTTTACACTTTTTTCAGATGGCCCTTTTGACCGGGGGGAAGTGAGACTTCATTGTAGTGCAGATTTCCTTTGCAAGCTTGCTTGGTTGGCCAAAAAGGGCGTATGCGTTTTTCCCTGAATATATTCAGGAAAAAACGC
The DNA here is from genome assembly GCF_964374135.1 of Grampus griseus. Taxonomy (NCBI): domain Eukaryota; kingdom Metazoa; phylum Chordata; class Mammalia; order Artiodactyla; family Delphinidae; genus Grampus; species Grampus griseus. The sequence continues at coordinate 79,163 of NW_028132942.1, read as the reverse complement.
ATACGCCCTTTTTGGCCAAGTGCATCATTGTGGACGTTCTGCCTCTTTTCCTATGCTTTCAATGCAATTCCTGTCTACCTCCTGAAATCGGTTTCCTGCAATTCTGCCCCGCATTCAAGTCCTCTTGGCAGCCTTACTTCAGTATATTTTTGGACGATAGCTGTCATTTATAACTCTGCAGGTTTGTGAATTACAGTGCCCCTGAGCTCCTTTCTTCAACTCGCTTTCTTTTGAGCTGGCCGCAACACCGCAGGATGGCTTCAGGCCCTAATCTGGTTCCGGCACGGCACACTGAGCCTTTGGTTAATTCCTCTTCCTGGTGGGAAATGAGAGTTAAATTTGCCCGTCCAGACACCTCCAGCTAGTCTCTCATTGGTTCTCGCTATTCCTGTTCATCTTCCGCAGAAATTGCAAACTGGGCTAAACAGGAGGTTAAAGGGACTGACTCTCCAAGTCGGGAGAGTGTTAGTAAAGCGTCCGGAATGTTGCACCCGAGTACCAGGGTACGAAAACTGAGACATATTTGAACACGTCTCCCGATCACATGGTTGATCATACTCTGGGTTCCACATGCATATTTTAGCTGTAGGAAGAATACCTTAAACCTGGGTAGTTGAAACCCGTGGAATGGGTACCATGCAATATGACTTCAAAGGGTCTTCATTTGCTCACCGAACCTCTCCAATCCTATCACTGCTGCGTTTATGCCCCTGTACACATGGTTGATTCTCTTTCGGAGACATAGCAATCCATAGGTTTTAAGATACTTACTAGTCAGGTACATTCTTAGGCGTTTAATATGCGGTGTTGAGTCCATTTCGTTGAGCAAGGAGTAGCTCTTGTCTATTCCATATTTGGCTTAAGGAACTTTATCTGTGCTCATTTCAATCTCTGGTTTTATGCAGCACCCCAACTCACCTTTCCCCTTAAGCAAGCATAAGTTGGTTTTCTAAATTTGAGACGCTGTTCTGATCTGGAATTCAGTTCCTGTGTAGCCAAGTTTATATTCCGTGTATTAGTGATATCTTATGATGTTTCTTTTTCTGTGTGACTTATTTCAGTTAGAATCATCATACCTGAATCCACTCATTGTGCTGCTAAGGGCCTGATGACATAGATTTCATTGCTGAGTGATATTGCTTTGTAAGTAAATACCACAAGTTCTTTATCCATTTTTCACTTTCTGCGATGTTGAACTTGTACTGTAAACGAGGTTCTTGTAAACAGAGCCGTTCCAAACTTTGGGGTGGCTGTGTCTTTTTGATTTTAATTTCCCTAAGCTATAGGACCATAAGTGGAAGTGCCCTAGGCTCTGTTGCTTTGTTTTTTAGATGTTTCAGGAAACACCATACACTTCTCCCGAGAGTCTGTTGGCAATTTACATCCCGCCCAGCAGCATAACAAGGCTCCCAGTTCTCCATGGCCTGTCCTGCCTTTCTGGATTTTACACTTTTTCCAGATGGCCCTTTTGACCGGGGGGAAGTGAGACTTCATTGTAGTGCAGATTTCCTTTGCAAGCTTGCTTGGTTGGCCAAAAAGGGCGTATGCGTTTTTTCCTGAATATATTCAGGAAAAAACGCATACGCCCTTTTTGGCCAAGTGCATCATTGTGGACGTTCTGCCTCTTTTCCTATGCTTTCAATGCAATTCCAGTCTACCTCCTGAAATCGGTTTCCTGCAATTCTGCCCCGCTTTCAAGTCCTCTTGGCAGCCTTACTTCAGTATATTTTTGGACGATAGCTGTCATTTATAACTCTGCAGGTTTGTGCATTACAGTGCCCCTGAGCTCCTTTCTTCAACTCGCTTTCTTGTGACCTGGCCGCAACACCGCAGGATGGCTTCAGGCTCTAATCTGGTTCCGGCACGGCACACTGAGCCTTTGGTTATTTCCTCTTCCTGGTGGGAAATGAGAGTTAAATTTGCCCGTCCAGACACCTCCAGCTAGTCTCTCATTTGTTCTCCCTATTCCTGTTCATCTTCTGCAGAAATTGCAAACTGAACCAAACAGGAAGTTAAAGGCACTGACTCTCCAAGTCGGGAGAGTGTTAGTAAAGAATCTGGAATGTTGCACCCGAGTACCAGGGTACGAAAACTGAGACATATTTGAACACGTCTCCCGTTCACACGGTTGATCATACTCTGGGTTCCACATGCATGTTTTAGCTGAAGGAAGAATACCTTAAACCTGGAGAGTTGAGAGCCGTGTAATGGGTACCATGCAAATTGACTTCAAAGGGTCTTCATTTGCTCACCGAACCTCTCCAATCCTATCACTGCTGCGTTTATGCCCCTGTACACACGCTTGATTCTCTTTCAGAGACATAGCAATCCATAGGTTTTAAGATACTTACTAGTCAGGTACATTCTTAGGCGTTTAATATGGGGTGTTGAGTCCATTTCGTTGAGCAAGGAGTAGCTCTTGTCTATTCCATATTTGGCTTAAGGAACTTTATCTGTGGTCATTTCAATCTCTGGTTTTATGCAGCACCCCAACTCACCTTTCCCCTTAAGCAAGCATAAGTTGGTTTTCTAAATTTGAGACGCTGTTCTGTTTTGGAATTCAGTTCCTGTGTAGCCAAGTTTATATTCCGTGTATTAGTGATATCTTATGATATTTCTTTTTCTGTGTGACTTATTTCAGTTAGAATCATCATACCTGAATCCACTCATTGTGCTGCTAAGGGCCTGATGACATAGATTTCATTGCTGTGTGATATTACTTTGTAAGTAAATACCACAAGTTCTTTATCCATTTTTCACTTTCTGCGATGTTGAACTTGTACTGTAAACGAGGTTCTTGTAAACAGAGCCGTTCCAAACTTTGGGGTGGCTGTGTCTTTTTGATTTTAATTTCCCTAAGCTATAGGACCATAAGTGGAAGTGCCCTAGGCTCTGTTGCTTTGTTTTTTAGATGTTTCAGGAAACACCATACACTTCTCCCGAGTGTCTGTTGGCAATTTACATCACGCCCAGCAGCATAACAAGGCTCTCAGTTCTCCATGGCCTGTCCTGCCTTGCTGGATTTTACACTTTTTTCAGATGGCCCTTTTGACCGGGGGGAAGTGAGACTTCATTGTAGTGCAGATTTCCTTTGCAAGCTTGCTTGGTTGGCCAAAAAGGGCGTATGCGTTTTTTCCTGAATATATTCAGGAAAAAACGCATACGCCCTTTTTGGCCTAGTGCATCATTGTGGACGTTCTGCCTCTTTTCCTATGCTTTCAATGCAATTCCAGTCTACCTCCTGAAATCGGTTTCCTGCAATTCTGCCCCGCTTTCAAGTCCTCTTGGCAGCCTTACTTCAGTATATTTTTGGACGATAGCTGTCATTTATAACTCTGCAGGTTTGTGAATTACAGTGCCCCTGAGCTCCTTTCTTCAACTCGCTTTCTTGTGACCTGGCCGCAACACCGCAGGATGGCTTCAGGCTCTAATCTGGTTCCAGCACGGCACGCTGAGCCTTTGGTTAATTCCTCTTCCTGGTGGGAAATGAGAGTTAAATTTGCCCGTCCAGAAACCTCCAGCAAGTCTCTCATTGGTTCTCGCTATCCTATTCATCTTCCGCTGAAATTGCAAACTGGGCCAAACAGGAGGTTAAAGGGACTGACTCTCCAAGTCAGTAGAGTGTTAGTAAAGCGACTGGAATGTTGCACCCGAGTACCAGGGTACGAAAACTGAGACATATTTGAACACGTCTCCCGATCACATGGTTGATCATACTCTGGGTTCCACATGCATGTTTTAGCTGTAGGAAGAATACCTTAAACCTGGGTAGTTGAAACCCGTGGAATGGGTACCATGCAATATGACTTCAAAGGGTCTTCATTTGCTCACCGAACCTCTCCAATCCTATTACTGCTGCGTTTATGCCCCTGTACACACGCTTGATTCTCTTTCGTAGACATAGCAATCCATAGGTTTTAAGATACTTACTACTCAGGTACATTCTTAGGCGTTTAATATGGGGTGTTGAGTCCATTTCGTTGAGCAAGGAGTAGCTCTTGTCTATTCCATATTTGGCTTAAGGAACTTTATCTGTGCTCATTTCAATCTCTGGTTTTATGCAGCACCCCAACTCACCTTTCCCCTTAAGCAAGCATAAGTTGGTTTTCTAAATTTGAGACGCTGTTCTGTTTTGGAATTCAGTTCCTGTGTAGCCAAGTTTACATTCCGTGTATTACTGATACCTTATGATGTTTCTTTTTCTGTGTGACTTATTTCAGTTAGAATCATCATACCTGAATCCACTCATTGTGCTGCTAAGGGCCTGATGACATAGATTTCATTGCTGAGTGATATTGCTTTGTAAGTAAATACCACAACTTCTTTATCCATTTTTCATTTTCTGCGATGTTGAACTTGTACTGTAAACGAGGTTCTTGTAAACAGAGGCGTCCCAAACTTTGGGGTGGCTGTGTCTTTTTGATTTTAATTTCCCTAAGCTATAGGACCATAAGTGGAAGTGCCCTAGGCTCTGTTGCTTTGTTTTTTAGATGTTTCAGGAAACACCATACACTTCTCCCGAGTGTCTGTTGGCAATTTACATCCCGCCCAGCAGCATAACAAGGCTCTCAGTTCTCCATGGCCTGTCCTGCCTTGCTGAATTTTACACTTTTTTCAGATGGCCCTTTTGACCGGGGGGGGGAAGTGAGACTTCATTGTAGTGCAGATTTCCTTTGCAAGCTTGCTTGGTTGGCCAAAAAGGGCGTATGCGTTTTTTCCTGAATATATTCAGGAAAAAACGCATACGCCCTTTTTGGCCAAGTGCATCATTGTGGACGTTCTGCCTCTTTTCCTATGCTTTCAATGCAATTCCAGTCTACCTCCTGAAATCGGTTTCCTGCAATTCTGCCCCGCTTTCAAGTCCTCTTGGCAGCCTTACTTCAGTATATTTTTGGACGATAGCTGTCATTTATAACTCTGCAGGTTTGTGAATTACAGTGCCGCTGAGCTCCTTTCTTCAACTCGCTTTCTTGTGACCTGGCCGCAACACCGCAGGATGGCTTCAGGCCCTAATCTTGTTCCAGCACGGCACGCTGAGCCTTTGGTTAATTCCTCTTCCTGGTGGGAAATGAGAGTTAAATTTGCCCGTCCAGACACCTCCAGCAAGTCTCTCATTGGTTCTCGCTATCCTGTTCATCTTCCGCTGAAATTGCAAACTGGGCCAAACAGGAGGTTAAAGGGACTGACTCTCCAAGTCAGGAAAGTGTTAGTAAAGCGTCTGGAAGGTTGCACCCGAGTACCAGGGTACGAAAACTGAGACATATTTGAACACGTCTCCCGATCACATGGTTGATCATACTCTGGGTTCCACATGCATGTTTTAGCTGTAGGAAGAATACCTTAAACCTGGGTAGTTGAAACCCGTGGAATGGGTACCATGCAATATGACTTCAAAGGGTCTTCATTTGCTCACCGAACCTCTCCAATCCTATCACTGCTGCGTTTATGCCCCTGTACACATGCTTGATTCTCTTTCGGAGACATAGCAATCCATAGGTTTTAAGATACTTACTAGTCAGGTACATTCTTAGGCGTTTAATATGGGGTGTTGAGTCCATTTCGTTGAGCAAGGAGTAGCTCTTGTCTATTCCATATTTGGCTTAAGGAACTTTATCTGTGCTCATTTCAATCTCTGGTTTTATGCAGCACCCCAACTCACCTTTCCCCTTAAGCAAGCATAAGTTGGTTTTCTAAATTTGAGACCCTGTTCTGTTCTGAAATTCAGTTCCTGTGTAGCCAAGTTTACATTCCGTGTATTACTGATATCTTATGATGTTTCTTTTTCTGTGTGACTTATTTCAGTTAGAATCATCATACCTGAATCCACTCATTGTGCTGCTAAGGGCCTGATGACATAGATTTCATTGCTGAGTGATATTGCTTTGTAAGTAAATACCACAAGTTCTTTATCCATTTTTCACTTTCTGCGATGTTGAACTTGTACTGTAAACGAGGTTCTTGTAAACAGAGCCGTTCCAAACTTTTGGGTGGCTGTGTCTTTTTGATTTTAATTTCCCTAAGCTATAGGACCATAAGTGGAAGTGCCCTAGGCTCTGTTGCTTTGTTTTTTAGATGTTTCAGGAAACACCATACACTTCTCCCGAGTGTCTGTTGGCAATTTACATCCCGCCCAGCAGCATAACAAGGCTCCCAGTTCTACATGGCCTGTCCTGCCTTGCTGGATTTTACACTTTTTTCAGATGGCCCTTTTGACCGGGGGGAAGTGAGACTTCATTGTAGTGCAGATTTCCTTTGCAAGCTTGCTTGGTTGGCCAAAAAGGGCGTATGCGTTTTTTCCTGAATATATTCAGGAAAATACGCATACGCCCTTTTTGGCCAAGTGCATCATTGTGGACGTTCTGCCTCTTTTCCTATGCTTTCAATGCAATTCCAGTCTACCTCCTGAAATCGGTTTCCTGCAATTCTGCCCCGCTTTCAAGTCCTCTTGGCAGCCTTACTTCAGTATATTTTTGGACGATAGCTGTCATTTATAACTCTGCAGGTTTGTGAATTACAGTGCCCCTGAGCTCCTTTCTTCAACTCGCTTTCTTTTGAGCTGGCCGCAACACCGCAGGATGGCTTCAGGCTCTAATCTGGTTCCGGCACGGCACACTGAGCCTTTGGTTATTTCCTCTTCCTGGTGGGAAATAAGAGTTAAATTTGCCCGTCCAGACAACTCCAGCTAGTCTCTCATTGGTTCTCCCTATTCCTGTTCATCTTCCGCAGAAATTGCAAACTGGGCCAAACAGGAGGTTAAAGGCGATGACTCTCCAAGTCGGGAGAGTGTTAGTAAAGAATCTGGAATGTTGCACCCGAGTACCAGGGGAGGAAAACTGAGACATATTTGAACACGTCTCCCGTTCACACGGTTGATCATACTCTGGGTTCCACATGCATGTTTTAGCTGAAGGAAGAATACCTTAAACCTGGAGAGTTGAGACCCGTGGAATGGGTACCATGCAAATTGACTTCAAAGGGTCTTCATTTGCTCACCGAACCTCTCCAATCCTATCACTGCTGCGTTTATGCCCCTGTACACACGCTTGATTCTCTTTCAGAGACATAGCAATCCATAGGTTTTAAGATACTTACTAGTCAGGTACATTCTTAGGCGTTTAATATGGGGTGTTGAGTCCATTTCGTTGAGCAAGGAGTAGCTCTTGTCTATTCCATATTTGGCTTAAGGAACTTTATCTGTGGTCATTTCAATCTCTGGTTTTATGCAGCACCCCAACTCACCTTTCCCCTTAAGCAAGCATAAGTTGGTTTTCTAAATTTGAGACGCTGTTCTGTTTTGGAATTCAGTTCCTGTGTAGCCAAGTTTATATTCCGTGTATTAGTGATATCTTATGATATTTCTTTTTCTGTGTGACTTATTTCAGTTAGAATCATCATACCTGAATCCACTCATTGTGCTGCTAAGGGCCTGATGACATAGATTTCATTGCTGTGTGATATTACTTTGTAAGTAAATACCACAAGTTCTTTATCCATTTTTCACTTTCTGCGATGTTGAACTTGTACTGTAAACGAGGTTCTTGTAAACAGAGCCGTTCCAAACTTTGGGGTGGCTGTGTCTTTTTGATTTTAATTTCCCTAAGCTATAGGACCATAAGTGGAAGTGCCCTAGGCTCTGTTGCTTTGTTTTTTAGATGTTTCAGGAAACACCATACACTTCTCCCGAGTGTCTGTTGGCAATTTACATCACGCCCAGCAGCATAACAAGGCTCTCAGTTCTCCATGGCCTGTCCTGCCTTGCTGGATTTTACACTTTTTTCAGATGGCCCTTTTGACCGGGGGGAAGTGAGACTTCATTGTAGTGCAGATTTCCTTTGCAAGCTTGCTTGGTTGGCCAAAAAGGGCGTATGCGTTTTTTCCTGAATATATTCAGGAAAAAACGCATACGCCCTTTTTGGCCTAGTGCATCATTGTGGACGTTCTGCCTCTTTTCCTATGCTTTCAATGCAATTCCAGTCTACCTCCTGAAATCGGTTTCCTGCAATTCTGCCCCGCTTTCAAGTCCTCTTGGCAGCCTTACTTCAGTATATTTTTGGACGATAGCTGTCATTTATAACTCTGCAGGTTTGTGAATTACAGTGCCCCTGAGCTCCTTTCTTCAACTCGCTTTCTTGTGACCTGGCCGCAACACCGCAGGATGGCTTCAGGCTCTAATCTGGTTCCAGCACGGCACGCTGAGCCTTTGGTTAATTCCTCTTCCTGGTGGGAAATGAGAGTTAAATTTGCCCGTCCAGAAACCTCCAGCAAGTCTCTCATTGGTTCTCGCTATCCTATTCATCTTCCGCTGAAATTGCAAACTGGGCCAAACAGGAGGTTAAAGGGACTGACTCTCCAAGTCAGGAGAGTGTTAGTAAAGCGACTGGAATGTTGCACCCGAGTACCAGGGTACGAAAACTGAGACATATTTGAACACGTCTCCCGATCACATGGTTGATCATACTCTGGGTTCCACATGCATGTTTTAGCTGTAGGAAGAATACCTTAAACCTGGGTAGTTGAAACCCGTGGAATGGGTACCATGCAATATGACTTCAAAGGGTCTTCATTTGCTCACCGAACCTCTCCAATCCTATTACTGCTGCGTTTATGCCCCTGTACACACGCTTGATTCTCTTTCGTAGACATAGCAATCCATAGGTTTTAAGATACTTACTACTCAGGTACATTCTTAGGCGTTTAATATGGGGTGTTGAGTCCATTTCGTTGAGCAAGGAGTAGCTCTTGTCTATTCCATATTTGGCTTAAGGAACTTTATCTGTGCTCATTTCAATCTCTGGTTTTATGCAGCACCCCAACTCACCTTTCCCCTTAAGCAAGCATAAGTTGGTTTTCTAAATTTGAGACGCTGTTCTGTTTTGGAATTCAGTTCCTGTGTAGCCAAGTTTACATTCCGTGTATTACTGATACCTTATGATGTTTCTTTTTCTGTGTGACTTATTTCAGTTAGAATCATCATACCTGAATCCACTCATTGTGCTGCTAAGGGCCTGATGACATAGATTTCATTGCTGAGTGATATTGCTTTGTAAGTAAATACCACAACTTCTTTATCCATTTTTCATTTTCTGCGATGTTGAACTTGTACTGTAAACGAGGTTCTTGTAAACAGAGGCGTCCCAAACTTTGGGGTGGCTGTGTCTTTTTGATTTTAATTTCCCTAAGCTATAGGACCATAAGTGGAAGTGCCCTAGGCTCTGTTGCTTTGTTTTTTAGATGTTTCAGGAAACACCATACACTTCTCCCGAGTGTCTGTTGGCAATTTACATCCCGCCCAGCAGCATAACAAGGCTCTCAGTTCTCCATGGCCTGTCCTGCCTTGCTGAATTTTACACTTTTTTCAGATGGCCCTTTTGACCGGGGGGGGAAGTGAGACTTCATTGTAGTGCAGATTTCCTTTGCAAGCTTGCTTGGTTGGCCAAAAAGGGCGTATGCGTTTTTTCCTGAATATATTCAGGAAAAAACGCATACGCCCTTTTTGGCCAAGTGCATCATTGTGGACGTTCTGCCTCTTTTCCTATGCTTTCAATGCAATTCCAGTCTACCTCCTGAAATCGGTTTCCTGCAATTCTGCCCCGCTTTCAAGTCCTCTTGGCAGCCTTACTTCAGTATATTTTTGGACGATAGCTGTCATTTATAACTCTGCAGGTTTGTGAATTACAGTGCCGCTGAGCTCCTTTCTTCAACTCGCTTTCTTTTGAGCTGGCCGCAACACCGCAGGATGGCTTCAGGCTCTAATCTGGTTCCGGCACGGCACACTGAGCCTTTGGTTATTTCCTCTTCCTGGTGGGAAATAAGAGTTAAATTTGCCCGTCCAGACAACTCCAGCTAGTCTCTCATTGGTTCTCCCTATTCCTGTTCATCTTCCGCAGAAATTGCAAACTGGGCCAAACAGGAGGTTAAAGGCGATGACTCTCCAAGTCGGGAGAGTGTTAGTAAAGAATCTGGAATGTTGCACCCGAGTACCAGGGGAGGAAAACTGAGACATATTTGAACACGTCTCCCGTTCACACGGTTGATCATACTCTGGGTTCCACATGCATGTTTTAGCTGAAGGAAGAATACCTTAAACCTGGAGAGTTGAGACCCGTGGAATGGGTACCATGCAAATTGACTTCAAAGGGTCTTCATTTGCTCACCGAACCTCTCCAATCCTATCACTGCTGCGTTTATGCCCCTGTACACACGCTTGATTCTCTTTTGGAGACATAGCAATCCATAGGTTTTAAGATACTTACTAGTCAGGTACATTCTTAGGCGTTTAATATAGGGTGTTGAGTCCATTTCGTTGAGCAAGGAGTAGCTCTTGTCTATTCCATATTTGGCTTAAGGAACTTTATCTGTGCTCATTTCAATCTCTGGTTTTATGCAGCACCCCAACTCACCTTTCCCCTTAAGCAAGCATAAGTTGGTTTTCTAAATTTGAGACCCTGTTCTGTTCTGTAATTCAGTTCCTGTGTAGCCAAGTTTACATTCCGTGTATTACTGATACCTTATGATGTTTCATTTTCTGTGTGACTTATTTCAGTTAGAATCATCATACCTGAATCCACTCATTGTGCTGCTAAGGGCCTGATGACATAGATTTCATTGCTGAGTGATATTGCTTTGCAAGTAAATACCACAACTTCTTTATCCATTTTTCACTTTCTGCGATGTTGAACTTGTACTGTAAATGAGGTTCTTGTAAACAGAGGCGTCCCAAACTTTGGGGTGGCTGTGTCTTTTTGATTTTAATTTCCCTAAGCTATAGGACCATAAGTGGAAGTGCCCTAGGCTCTGTTGCTTTGTTTCTTAGATGTTTCAGGAAACACCATACACTTCTCCCGAGTGTCTGTTGGCAATTTACATCCCGCCCAGCAGCATAACAGGGCTCTCAGTTCTCCATGGCCTGTCCTGCCTTGCTGGATTTTACACTTTTTTCAGATGGCCCTTTTGACCGGGGGGAAGTGAGACTTCATTGTAGTGCAGATTTCCTTTGCAAGCTTGCTTGGTTGGCCAAAAAGGGCGTATGCGTTTTTTCCTGAATATATTCAGGAAAAAACGCATACGCCCTTTTTGGCCAAGTGCATCATTGTGGACGTTCTGCCTCTTTTCCTATGCTTTCAATGCAATTCCAGTCTACTTCCTGAAATCGGTTTCCTGCAATTCTGCCCCGCTTTCAAGTCCTCTTGGCAGCCTTACTTCAGTATATTTTTGGACGATAGCTGTCATTTATAACTCTGCAGGTTTGTGAATTACAGTGCCCCTGAGCTCCTTTCTTCAACTCGCTTTCTTTTGAGCTGGCCGCAACACCGCAGGATGGCTTCAGGCCCTAATCTTGTTCCAGCACGGCACGCTGAGCCTTTGGTTAATTCCTCTTCCTGGTGGGAAATGAGAGTTAAATTTGCCCGTCCAGACACCTCCAGCTAGTCTCTCATTGGTTCTCGCTATTCCTGTTCATCTTCCGCAGAAATTGCAAACTGTGCTAAACAGGAGGTTAAAGGGACTGACTCTCCAAGTCGGGAGAGTGTTAGTAAAGCGTCTGGAATGTTGCACCCGAGTACCAGGGTACCAAAACTGAGACATATTTGAACACGTCTCCCGATCACATGGTTGATCATACTCTGGGTTCCACATGCATGTTTTAGCTGAAGGAAGAATACCTTAAACCTGGGTAGTTGAAACCCGTGGAATGGGTACCATGCAATATGACATCAAAGGGTCTTCATTTGCTCACCGAACCTCTCCAATCCTATCACTGCTGCGTTTATGCCCCTGTACACATGCTTGATTCTCTTTCGGAGACATAGCAATCCATAGGTTTTAAGATACTTACTAGTCAGGTACATTCTTAGGCCTTTAATGTGGGGTGTTGAGTCCATTTCGTTGAGCAAGGAGTAGCTCTTGTCTATTCCATATTTGGCTTAAGGAACTTTATCTGTGCTCATTTCAATCTCTGGTTTTATGCAGCACCCCAACTCACCTTTCCCCTTAAGCAAGCATAAGTTGGTTTTCTAAATTTGAGACCCTGTTCTGTTTTGGAATTCAGTTCCTGTGTAGCCAAGTTTACATTCCGTGTATTAGTGATATCTTATGATGTTTCTTTTTCTGTGTGACTTATTTCAGTTAGAATCATCGTACCTAAATCCACTTATTATGCTGCTACGGGCCTGATGACATAGATTTCATTGCTGAGTGATACTGCATTGTACGTAAGTACCACAAGTTCTTTATCCATTTTACACTTTCTGTGATATTGAAATTGTACGGTAAAGGAGGTTCTTGTAAACAGAGGCGTCCCAAACTTTGGGGTGGCTGTGTCTTTTTGATTTTAATTTCCCTAAGCTATAGGACCATAAGTGGAAGTGCCCTAGGCTCTGTTGCTTTGTTTTTTAGATGTTTCAGGAAACACCATACACTTCTCCCGAGTGTCTGTTGGCAATTTACATCCCGCCCATCAGCATAACAAGGCTCTCAGTTCTCCATGGTCTGTCCTGCCTTTCTGGATTTTACACATTTTTCAGATGGCCCTTTTGACCGGGGGGAAGTGAGACTTCATTGTAGTGCAGATTTCCTTTGCAAGTTTGCTTGGTTGGCCAAAAAGGGCGTATGCGTTTTTTCCTGAATATATTCAGGAAAAAACGCATACGCCCTTTATGGCCAAGTGCATCATTTTGGACGTTCTGCCTCTTTTCCTATGCTTTCAATGCAATTCCAGTCTACCTCCTGAAATCGGTTTCCTGCAATTCTGCCCCACATTCAAGTCCTCTTGGCAGCCTTCCTTCAGTATATTTTTGGACGATAGCTGTCATTTATAACTCTGCAGGTTTGTGAATTACAGTGCCCCTGAGCTCCTTTCTTCAACTCGCTTTCTTGTGACCTGGCCGCAACACCGCAGGATGGCTTCAGGCCCTAATCTTGTTCCAGCATGGCACGCTGAGGCTTTGGTTAATTCCTCTTCCTGGTGGGAAATGAGAGTTAAATTTGCCCGTCCAGACACCTCCAGCTAGTCTCTCATTGGTTCTCGCTATTCCTGTTCATCTTCCGCAGAAATTGCAAACTGGGCCAAACAGGAGGTTAAAGGGACTGACTCTCCAAGTCGGGAGAGTGTTAGTAAAGCATCTGGAATGTTGCACCCGAGTACCAAGGTACCAAAATTGAGACATATTTGAACACGTCTTCCGATCACATGTTTGATCATACTCTAGGTTCCACATGCATGTTTTAGCTGAAGGAAGAATACCTTAAACATGGAGAGTTGAGACCTGTGGAATGGGTACCATGCAATATGACTTCAAAGGGTCTTCATTTGCTCACCGAACATCTCCAATCCTATCACTGCTGCGTTTATGCCCCTGTACACATGCTTGATTCTCTTTCGGAGACATAGCAATCCATAGATTTTAAGATATTTACTACTCAGGTACATTCTTAGGCGTTTAATATGGGGTGTTGAGTCCATTTCGTTGAGCAAGGAGTAGCTCTTGTCTATTCCATATTTGGCTTAAGGAACTTTATCTGTGCTCATTTCAATCTCTGGTTTTATGCAGCACCCCAACTCACCTTTACCCTTAAGCAAGCATAAGTTGGCTTTCTAAATTTGAGACCCTGTTCTGTTCTGTAATTCAGTTCCTGTGTAGCCAAGTTTACATTCCGTGTATTACTGATATCTTATGATGTTTCTTTTTCTGTGTGACTTATTTCACTTAGAATCATCATATCTGAATCCACTCATTGTGCTGCTAAGGGCCTGATGACATAGATTTCGGTCCTGAGTGATATTGCTTTGTAAGTATATACCACAACTTCTTTATCCATTTTTCAATTTCTGCGATGTTGAACTTGTACTGTAAACGAGGTTCTTGTAAACAGAGCCGTTCCAAACATTGGGGTGGCTGTGTCTTTTTGATTTTAATTTCCCTAAGCTATAGGACCATAAGTGGAAGTGCCCTAGGCTCTGTTGCTTTGTTTTTTAGATGTTTCAGGAAACACCATACACTTCTCCCGAGTGTCTGTTGGCAATTTACATCCCGCCCCTCAGCATAACAAGGCTCCCAGTTCTCCATGGCCTGTCCTGCCTTTCTGGATTTTACACTTTTTTCAGATGGCCCTTTTGACCGGGGGGAAGTGAGACTTCATTGTAGTGCAGATTTCCTTTGCAAGCTTGCTTGGTTGGCCAAAAAGGGCGTATGCGTTTTTTCCTGAATATATTCAGGAAAAAACGCATACGCCCTTTTTGGCCAAGTGCATCATTGTGGACGTTCTGCCTCTTTTCCTATGCTTTCAATGCAATTCCAGTCTACCTCCTGAAATCGATTTCTTGCAATTCTGCCCCGCTTTCAAGTCCTCTTGGCAGCCTTACTTCGGTATATTTTTGGACGATAGCTGTCATTTATAACTCTGCAGGTTTGTCAATTACAGTGCCCCTGAGCTCCTTTCTTCAACTCGCTTTCTTTTGAGCTGGCCGCAACACCGCAGGATGGCTTCAGGCCCTAATCTGGTTCCGGCACGGCTCGCTGAGCCTTTGGTTAATTCCTCTTCCTGGTGGGAAATGAGAGTTAAATTTTCCCGTCCATACACCTCCAGCTAGTCTCTCATTGGTTCTCCCTATTCCTGTTCATCTTCCACAGAAATTGCAAACTGGGCCAAACAGGAGGTTAAAGGCGCTGACTCTCCAAGTGGGGAGAGTGTTAGTAAAGCGTCTGGAATGTTGCACCCGAGTACCGGGGAGGAAAACTGAGACATATTTGAACACGTCTCCTGTTCACACGGTTGATCATACTCTGGGTTCCACATGCATGTTTTAGCTGAAGGAAGAATACCTTAAACCTGGAGAGTTGAGACCCGTGGAATGGGTACCATGCAAATCGACTCCAAAGGGTCTTCATTTGCTCACCGAACCTCTGCAATCCTATCACTGCTGCGTTTATGCCCCTGCACACACGCTTGATTCTCTTTTGGAGACATAGCAATCCATAGGTTTTAAGATACTTAATAGTCAGGTACATTCTTAGGCGTTTAATATGGGGTGTTGAGTCCATTTTGTTGAGCAAGGAGTAGCTCTTGTCTATTCCATATTTGGCTTAAGGAACTTTATCTGTGCTCATTTCAATCTCTGGTTTTATGCAGCACCCCAACTCACCTTTCCCCTTAAGCAAGCATAAGTTGGTTTTCTAAATTTGAGACCCTGTTCTGTTCTGTAATTCAGTTCCTGTGTAGCCAAGTTTACATTCCGTGTATTACTGATATCTTATGATGTTTCTTTTTCTGTGTGACTTATTTCAGTTAGAATCATCATACCTGAATCCACTCATTGTGCTGCTAAGGGCCTGATGACATAGATTTCATTGCTGAGTGATATTGCTTTGTAAGTAAATACCACAACTTCTTTATCCATTTTTCACTTTCTGCGATGTTGAACTTGTACTGTAAACGAGGTTCTTGTAAACAGAGGCGTCCCAAACTTTGGGGTGGCTGTGTCTTTTTGATTTTAATTTCCCTAAGCTATAGGACCATAAGTGGAAGTGCCCTAGGCTCTGTTGCTTTGTTTTTTAGATGTTTCAGGAAACACCATACACTTCTCCCGAGTGTCTGTTGGCAATTTACATCCCGCCATCAGCATCACAAGGCTCCCAGTTCTCCATGGCCTGTCCTGCCTTTCTGGATTTTACACTTTTTTCAGATGGCCCTTTTGACCGGGGGGAAGTGAGACTTCATTGTAGTGCAGATTTCCTTTGCAAGGTTGCTTGGTTGGCCAAAAAGGGTGTATGCGTTTTTTCCTGAATATATTCAGGAAAAAACGCATACGCCCTTTTTGGCCAAGTGCATCATTGTGGACGTTCTGCCTCTTTTCCTATGCTTTCAATGCAATTCCAGTCTACCTCCTGAAATCGGTTTCCTGCAATTCTGCCCCGCTTTCAAGTCCTCTTGGCAGCCTTACTTCAGTATATTTTTGGACGATAGCTGTCATTTATAACTCTGCAGGTTTGTGAATTACAGTGCCCCTGAGCTCCTTTCTTCAACTCGCTTTCTTTTGAGCTGGCCGCAACACCGCAGGATGGCTTCAGGCCCTAATCTGGTTCCAGCACGGCACGCTGAGCCTTTGTTTAATTCCTCTTCCTGGTGGGAAATGAGAGTTAAATTTGCCCGTCCAGACACCTCCAGCTAGTCTCTCATTGGTTCTCGCTATTCCTGTTCATCTTCCGCAGAAATTGCAAACTGGGCCAAACAGGAGGTTAAAGGGACTGACTCTCCAAGTGGGGAGAGTGTTAGTAAAGCGTCTGGAATGTTGCACTCGAGTACCAGGGGAGGAAAACTGAGACGTATTTGAACACGTCTCCCGATCACATGGTTGATCATACTCTGGGTTCCACATGCATGTTTTAGCTGAAGGAAGAATACCTTAAACCTGGGTAGTTGAAACCCGTGGAATGGGTACCATGCAATATGACTTCAAAGGGTCTTCATCTGCTCACCAAACATCTCCAATCTTATCACTGCTGCGTTTATGCCCCTGTACACACGCTTGACTCTCTTTTGGAGACATAGCAATCCATAGGTTTTAAGATACTTACTAGTCAGGTACATTCTTAGGCGTTTAATATGCGGTGTTGAGTCCATTTCATTGAGAAAGGAGTAGCTCTTGTCTATTCCATATTTGGCTTAAGGAACTTTATCTGTGCTCATTTCAATCTCTGGTTTTATGCAGCACCCCAACTCACCTTTACCCTTAAGCAAGCATAAGTTGGTTTTCTAAATTTGAGACCCTGTTCTGTTCTGTAATTCAGTTCTTGTGTAGCCAAGTTTACATTCCGTGTATTACTGATATCTTATGATGTTTCTTTTTCTGTGTGACTTATTTCAGTTAGAATTATCATACCTGAATCCACTCATTGTGCTGCTACGGGTCTGATGACATAGATTTCATTGCTGAGTGATATTGCTTTGTAAGTAAATACCACAACTTCTTTATCTATTTTTCACTTTCTGCGATGTTGAACTTGTACTGTAAACGAGGTTCTTGTAAACAAAGGCGTCTCAAACTTTGGGGTGGCTGTGTCTTTTTGATTTTAATTTCCCTAAGCTATAGGACCATAAGTGGAAGTGCCCTAGGCTCTGTTGCTTTGTTTTTTAGATGTTTCAGGAAACACCATACACTTCTCCCGAGTGTCTGTTGGCAATTTACATCCCGCCCATCAGCATAACAAGGCTCCCAGTTCTCCATGGCCTGTCCTGCCTTTCTGGATTTTACACTTTTTTCAGATGGCCCTTTTGACCGGGGGGAAGTGAGACTTCATTGTAGTGCAGATTTCCTTTGCAAGCTTGCTTGGTTGGCCAAAAAGGGCGTATGCGTTTTTTCCTGAATATATTCAGGAAAAAACGCATACGCCCTTTTTGGCCAAGTGCATCATTGTGGACATTCTGCCTCTTTTCCTATGCTTTCAAAGCAATTCCAGTCTACCTCCTGAAATCGGTTTCCTGCAATTCTGCCCCGCTTTCAAGTCCTCTTGGCAGCCTTACTTCAGTATATTTTTGGACGATAGCTGTCATTTATAACTCTGCAGGTTTGTGAATTACAGTGCCCCTGAGCTCCTTTCTTCAACTCGCTTTCTTGTGAGCTGGCCGCAACACCGCAGGATGGCTTCAGGCCCTAATCTGGTTCCGGCACGGCACGCTGAGCCTTTGGTTAATTCCTCTTCCTGGTGGGAAATGAGAGTTAAATTTGCCCGTCCAGACACCTCCAGCTAGTCTCTCATTGGTTCTCGCTATGCCTGTTCATCTTCTGCAGAAATTGCAAACTGGGCCAAACAGGAGGTTAAGGGGACTGACTCTCAAAGTCGGGAGGGTGTTAGTAAAGCGTCTGGAATGTTGCACCCGAGTACCAGGGTACGATAACTGAGACATATTTGAACACGTCTCCTGTTCACACGGTTGATCATACTCTGGGTTCCACATGCATGTTTTAGCTGAAGGAAGAATACCTTAAACCTGGAGAGTTGAGACCCGTGGAATGGGTACCATGCAATATGACTTCAAAGGGTCTTCATTTGCTCACCGAACCTCTCCAATCCTATCACTGCTGCATTTATACCCCTGTACACACGCTTGATTCTCTTTTGGAGACATAGCAATCCATAGGATTTAAGATAATTACTAGTCTGGTACATTCTTAGGCGTTTAATATGGGGTGTTGAGTCCATTTCGTTGAGCAAGGAGTAGCTCTTGTCTATTCCATATTTGGCTTAAGGAACTTTATCTGTGCTCATTTCAATCTCTGGTTTTATGCAGCACCCCAACTCACCTTTCCCCTTAAGCAAGCATAAGTTGGTTTTCTAAATTTGAGACCCTGTTCTGTTTTGGAATTCAGTTCCTGTGTAGCCAACTTTACATTCCGTGTATTAGTGATATCTTATGATGTTTCTTTTTCTGTGTGACTTATTTCAGTTAGAATCATCGTACCTGAATCCACTCATTATGCTGCTACGGGCCTGATGACATAGATTTCATTGCTGAGTGATACTGCATTGTACGTAAGTACCACAAGTTCTTTATCCATTTTTCTCTTTCTGTGATATTGAACTTGTACTGTAAACGAGGTTCTTGTAAACAGAGGCGTCCCAAACTTTGGGATGGCTGTGTCTTTTTTATTTTAATTTCCCTAAGCTATAGGACCATAAGTGGAAGTGCCCTAGGCTCTGTTGCTTTGTTTTTTAGATGTTTCAGGAAACACCATACACTTCTGCCGAGTGTCTGTTGGCAATTTACATCCCGCCCCTCAGCATAACAAGGCTCCCAGTTCTCCATGGCCTGTCCTGCCTTTCTGGATTTTACACTTTTTTCAGATGGCCCTTTTGACCGGGGGGAAGTGAGACTTCATTGTAGTGCAGATTTCCTTTGCAAGCTTGCTTGGTTGGCCAAAAAGGGCGTATGCGTTTTTTCCTGAATATATTCAGGAAAAAACGCATACGCCCTTTTTGGCCAAGTGCATCATTGTGGACGTTCTGCCTCTTTTCCTATGCTTTCAGTGCAATTCCAGTCTACCTCCTGAAATCGGTTTCCTGCAATTCTGCCCCGCTTTCAAGTCCTCTTGGCAGCCTTACTTCAGTATATTTTTCGACGATAGCTGTCATTTATAACTCTGCAGGTTTGTGAATTACAGTGCCCCTGAGCTCCTTTCTTCAACTCGCTTTCTTGTGACCTGGCCGCAACACCGCAGGATGGCTTCAGGCCCTAATCTGGTTCCGGCACGGCACGCTGAGCCTTTGGTTAATTCCTCTTCCTGGTGGGAAATGAGAGTTAAATTTTCCCGTCCATACACCTCCAGCTAGTCTCTCATTGGTTCTCCCTATTCCTGTTCATCTTCCACAGAAATTGCAAACTGGGCCAAACAGGAGGTTAAAGGCGCTGACTCTCCAAGTGGGGAGAGTGTTAGTAAAGCGTCTGGAATGTTGCACCCGAGTACCGGGGAGGAAAACTGAGACATATTTGAACACGTCTCCTGTTCACACGGTTGATCATACTCCGGGTTCCACATGCATGTTTTAGCTGAAGGAAGAATACCTTAAACCTGGAGAGTTGAGACCCGTGGAATGGGTACCATGCAAATCGACTTCAAAGGGTCTTCATTTGCTCACCGAACCTCTCCAATCCTATCACTGCTGCGTTTATGCCCCTGCACACACGCTTGATTCTCTTTTGGAGACATAGCAATCCATAGGTTTTAAGATACTTACTAGTCAGGTACATTCTTAGGCGTTTAATATGTGGTGTTGAGTCCATTTCGTTGAGCAAGGAGTAGCTCTTGTCTATTCCATATTTGGCTTAAGGAACTTTATCTGTGCTCATTTCAATCTCTGGTTTTATGCAGCACCCCAACTCACCTTTCCCCTTAAGCAAGCATAAGTTGGTTTTCTAAATTTGAGACCCTGTTCTGTTCTGTAATTCAGTTCCTGTGTAGCCAAGTTTACATTCCGTGTATTACTGATATCTTATGATGTTTCTTTTTCTGTGTGACTTATTTCAGTTAGAATCATCATACCTGAATCCACTCATTGTGCTGCTAAGGGCCTGATGACATAGATTTCATTGCTGAGTGATATTGCTTTGTAAGTATATACCACAACTTCTTTATCCATTTTTCACTTTCTGCGATGTTGAACTTGTACTGTAAACGAGGTTCTTGTAAACAAAGGCGTCTCAAACTTTGGGGTGGCTGTGTCTTTTTGATTTTAATTTCCCTAAGCTATAGGACCATAAGTGGAAGTGCCCTAGGCTCTGTTGCTTTGTTTTTTAGATGTTTCAGGAAACACCATACACTTCTCCCGAGTGTCTGTTGGCAATTTACATCCCGCCCATCAGCATAACAAGGCTCCCAGTTCTCCATGGCCTGTCCTGCCTTTCTGGATTTTACACTTTTTTCAGATGGCCCTTTTGACCGGGGGGAAGTGAGACTTCATTGTAGTGCAGATTTCCTTTGCAAGCTTGCTTGGTTGGCCAAAAAGGGCGTATGCGTTTTTTCCTGAATATATTCAGGAAAAAACGCATACGCCCTTTTTGGCCAAGTGCATCATTGTGGACATTCTGCCTCTTTTCCTATGCTTTCAAAGCAATTCCAGTCTACCTCCTGAAATCGGTTTCCTGCAATTCTGCCCCGCTTTCAAGTCCTCTTGGCAGCCTTACTTCAGTATATTTTTGGACGATAGCTGTCATTTATAACTCTGCAGGTTTGTGAATTACAGTGCCCCTGAGCTCCTTTCTTCAACTCGCTTTCTTGTGAGCTGGCCGCAACACCGCAGGATGGCTTCAGGCCCTAATCTGGTTCCGGCACGGCACGCTGAGCCTTTGGTTAATTCCTCTTCCTGGTGGGAAATGAGAGTTAAATTTGC
Source organism: Grampus griseus (assembly GCF_964374135.1). Classification (NCBI taxonomy): domain Eukaryota; kingdom Metazoa; phylum Chordata; class Mammalia; order Artiodactyla; family Delphinidae; genus Grampus; species Grampus griseus. The sequence goes on along the minus strand of NW_028132942.1, from coordinate 58,281 downwards.
CCGTCCAGACACCTCCAGCTAGTCTCTCATTGGTTCTCGCTATTCCTGTTCATCTTCCGCAGAAATTGCAAACTGGGCCAAACAGGAGGTTAAGGGGACTGACTCTCCAAGTGGGGAGAGTGTTAGTAAAGCGTCTGGAATGTTGCACTCGAGTACCAGGGGAGGAAAACTGAGACGTATTTGAACACGTCTCCCGACCACATGGTTGATCATACTCTGGGTTCCACATGCATGTTTTAGCTGAAGGAAGAATACCTTAAACCTGGGTAGTTGAAACCCGTGGAATGGGTACCATGCAATATGACTTCAAAGGGTCTTCATCTGCTCACCAAACATCTCCAATCTTATCACTGCTGCGTTTATGCCCCTGTACACACGCTTGACTCTCTTTTGGAGACATAGCAATCCATAGGTTTTAAGATACTTACTAGTCAGGTACATTCTTAGGCGTTTAATATGCGGTGTTGAGTCCATTTCATTGAGAAAGGAGTAGCTCTTGTCTATTCCATATTTGGCTTAAGGAACTTTATCTGTGCTCATTTCAATCTCTGGTTTTATGCAGCACCCCAACTCACCTTTACCCTTAAGCAAGCATAAGTTGGTTTTCTAAATTTGAGACCCTGTTCTGTTCTGTAATTCAGTTCTTGTGTCGCCAAGTTTACATTCCGTGTATTACTGATATCTTATGATGTTTCTTTTTCTGTGTGACTTATTTCAGTTAGAATTATCATACCTGAATCCACTCATTGTGCTGCTACGGGTCTGATGACATAGATTTCATTGCTGAGTGATATTGCTTTGTAAGTAAATACCACAACTTCTTTATCTATTTTTCACTTTCTGCGATGTTGAACTTGTACTGTAAACGAGGTTCTTGTAAACAAAGGCGTCTCAAACTTTGGGGTGGCTGTGTCTTTTTGATTTTAATTTCCCTAAGCTATAGGACCATAAGTGGAAGTGCCCTAGGCTCTGTTGCTTTGTTTTTTAGATGTTTCAGGAAACACCATACACTTCTCCCGAGTGTCTGTTGGCAATTTACATCCCGCCCATCAGCATAACAAGGCTCCCAGTTCTCCATGGCCTGTCCTGCCTTTCTGGATTTTACACTTTTTTCAGATGGCCCTTTTGACCGGGGGGAAGTGAGACTTCATTGTAGTGCAGATTTCCTTTGCAAGCTTGCTTGGTTGGCCAAAAAGGGCGTATGCGTTTTTTCCTGAATATATTCAGGAAAAAACGCATACGCCCTTTTTGGCCAAGTGCATCATTGTGGACATTCTGCCTCTTTTCCTATGCTTTCAAAGCAATTCCAGTCTACCTCCTGAAATCGGTTTCCTGCAATTCTGCCCCGCTTTCAAGTCCTCTTGGCAGCCTTACTTCAGTATATTTTTGGACGATACCTGTCATTTATAACTCTGCAGGTTTGTGAATTACAGTGCCCCTGAGCTCCTTTCTTCAACTCGCTTTCTTGTGAGCTGGCCGCAACACCGCAGGATGGCTTCAGGCCCTAATCTGGTTCCGGCACGGCACGCTGAGCCTTTGGTTAATTCCTCTTCCTGGTGGGAAATGAGAGTTAAATTTGCCCGTCCAGACACCTCCAGCTAGTCTCTCATTGGTTCTCGCTATTCCTGTTCATCTTCCGCAGAAATTGCAAACTGGGCCAAACAGGAGGTTAAGGGGACTGACTCTCCAAGTGGGGAGAGTGTTAGTAAAGCGTCTGGAATGTTGCACTCGAGTACCAGGGGAGGAAAACTGAGACGTATTTGAACACGTCTCCCGACCACATGGTTGATCATACTCTGGGTTCCACATGCATGTTTTAGCTGAAGGAAGAATACCTTAAACCTGGGTAGTTGAAACCCGTGGAATGGGTACCATGCAATATGACTTCAAAGGGTCTTCATCTGCTCACCAAACATCTCCAATCTTATCACTGCTGCGTTTATGCCCCTGTACACACGCTTGACTCTCTTTTGGAGACATAGCAATCCATAGGTTTTAAGATACTTACTAGTCAGGTACATTCTTAGGCGTTTAATATGCGGTGTTGAGTCCATTTCATTGAGAAAGGAGTAGCTCTTGTCTATTCCATATTTGGCTTAAGGAACTTTATCTGTGCTCATTTCAATCTCTGGTTTTATGCAGCACCCCAACTCACCTTTACCCTTAAGCAAGCATAAGTTGGTTTTCTAAATTTGAGACCCTGTTCTGTTCTGTAATTCAGTTCTTGTGTCGCCAAGTTTACATTCCGTGTATTACTGATATCTTATGATGTTTCTTTTTCTGTGTGACTTATTTCAGTTAGAATTATCATACCTGAATCCACTCATTGTGCTGCTACGGGTCTGATGACATAGATTTCATTGCTGAGTGATATTGCTTTGTAAGTAAATACCACAACTTCTTTATCTATTTTTCACTTTCTGCGATGTTGAACTTGTACTGTAAACGAGGTTCTTGTAAACAGAGGCGTCCCAAACTTTGGGGTGGCTGTGTCTTTTTGATTTTAATTTCCCTAAGCTATAGGACCATAAGTGGAAGTGCCCTAGGCTCTGTTGCTTTGTTTTTTAGATGTTTCAGGAAACACCATACACTTCTCCCGAGTGTCTGTTGGCAATTTACATCCCGCCCCTCAGCATAACAAGGCTCCCAGTTCTCCATGGCCTGTCCTGCCTTTCTGGATTTTACACTTTTTTCAGATGGCCCTTTTGACCGGGGGGAAGTGAGACTTCATTGTAGTGCAGATTTCCTTTGCAAGCTTGCTTGGTTGGCCAAAAAGGGCGTATGCGTTTTTTCCTGAATATATTCAGGAAAAAACGCATACGCCCTTTTTGGCCAAGTGCATCATTGTGGACGTTCTGCCTCTTTTCCTATGCTTTCAATGCAATTCCAGTCTACCTCCTGAAATCGGTTTCCTGCAATTCTGCCCCACTTTCAACTCCTCTTGGCAGCCTTACTTCAGTATATTTTTGGACGATAGCTGTCATTTATAACTCTGCAGGTTTGTGAATTACAGTGCCCCTGAGATCCTTTCTTCAACTCACTTTCTTTTGAGCTGGCCGCAACACCGCAGGATGGCTTCAGGCCCTAATCTGGTTCCGGCACGGCACGCTGAGCCTTTGGTTATTTCCTCTTCCTGGTGGGAAATGAGAGTTAAATTTGCCCGTCCAGACACCTCCAGCTAGTCTCTCATTGGTTCTCCCTATTCCTGTTCATCTTCCGCAGAAATTGCAAACTGGGCTAAACAGGAGGTTAAAGGCGCTGACTCTCCAAGTCGGGAGAGTGTTAGTAAAGCGTCTGGAATGTTGCACCCGAGTACCAGGGGAGGAAAACTGAGACATATTTGAACACGTCTCCCGATCACATGGTTGATCATACTCTGGGTTCCACATGCATGTTTTAGCTGAAGGAAGAATACCTTAAACCTGGAGAGTTGAGACCCGTGGAATGGGTACCATGCAATATGACTTCAAAGGGTCTTCATTTGCTCACCGAACCTCTCCAATCCTATCACTGCTGCGTATATGTCCCTGTACACATGCTTGATTCTCTTTCGGAGACATAGCAATCCATAGGTTTTAAGATACTTACTAGTCAGGTACATTCTTAGGCGTTTAATATGGGGTGTTGAGTCCATTTCGTTGAGCAAGGTGTAGCTCTTGTCTATTCCATATTTGGCTTAAGGAACTTTATCTGTGCTCATTTCAATCTCTGGTTTTATGCAGCACCCCAACTCACCTTTCCTCTTAAGCAAGTATAAGTTGGTTTTCTAAATTTGAGACCCTGTTCTGTTCTGTAATTCAGTTCCTGTGTAGCCAAGTTTACATTCCGTGTATTAGTGATATCTTATGATGTTTCTTTTTCTGTGTGACTTATTTCAGTTAGAATCATCGTACCTGAATCCACTCATTATGCTGCTACGGGCCTGATGACATAGATTTCATTGCTAAGTGATACTGCATTGTACGTAAGTACCACAAGTTCTTTATCCATTTTTCACTTTCTGCGATGTTGAACTTGTACGGTAAACGAGGTTCTTGTAAACAGAGGCGTCCCAAACTTTGGGGTGGCTGTGTCTTTTTTATTTTAATTTCCCTAAGCTATAGGACCATAAGTGGAAGTGCCCTAGGCTCTGTTGCTTTGTTTTTTAGATGTTTCAGGAAACACCATACACTTCTCCCTATTGTCTGTTGGCAATTTACATCCCGCCCATCAGCATAACAAGGCTCCCAGTTCTCCATGGCCTGTCCTGCCTTTCTGGATTTTACACTTTTTTCAGATGGCCCTTTTGACCGGGGGGAAGTGAGACTTCATTGTAGTGCAGATTTCCTTTGCAAGCTTGCTTGGTTGGCCAAAAAGGGCGTATGCGTTTTTTCCTGAATATATTCAGGAAAAAACGCATACGCCCTTTTTGGCCAAGTGCATCATTGTGGACGTTCTGCCTCTTTTCCTATGCTTTCAATGCAATTCCAGTCTACCTCCTGAAATCGGTTTCCTGCAATTCTGCCCCGCTTTCAAGTCCTCTTGGCAGCCTTACTTCAGTATATTTTTGGACGATAGCTGTCATTTATAACTCTGCAGGTTTGTGAATTACAGTGCCCCTGAGCTCCTTTCTTCAACTCGCTTTCTTTTGAGCTGGCCGCAACACCGCAGGATGGCTTCAGGCCCTAATCTGGTTCCGGCACGGCACGCTGAGCCTTTGGTTAATTCCTCTTCCTGGTGGGAAATGAGAGTTAAATTTGCCCGTCCAGACACCTCCAGCTAGTCTCTCATTGGTTCTCCCTATTCCTGTTCATCTTCCGCAGAAATTGCAAACTGGGCCAAACAGGAGGTTAAAGGCGCTGACTCTCCAAGTCGGGAGAGTGTTAGTAAAGCGTCTGGAATGTTGCACCCGAGTACCAGGGGAGGAAAACTGAGACATATTTGAACACGTCTCCCGATCACATGGTTGATCATACTCTGGGTTCCACATGCATGTTTTAGCTGAAGGAAGAATACCTTAAACCTGGAGAGTTGAGACCCGTGGAATGGGTACCATGCAATATGACTTCAAAGGGTCTTCATTTGCTCACCGAACCTCTCCAATCCTATCACAGCTGCATTTATGTCCCTGTACACATGCTTGATTCTCTTTCGGAGACATAGCAATCCATAGGTTTTACGATACTTACTAGTCACGTACATTCTTAGGCGTTTAATATGGGGTGTTGAGTCCATTTCGTTGAGCAAGGAGTAGCTCTTGTCTATTCCATATTTGGCTTAAGGAACTTTATCTGTGCTCATTTCAATCTCTGGTTTCATGCAGCACCCCAACTCACCTTTCCTCTTAAGCAAGCATAAGTTGGTTTTCTAAATTTGAGACCCTGTTCTGTTCTGTAATTCAGTTCCTGTGTAGCCAAGTTTACATTCCGTGTATTACTGATATCTTATGATGTTTCTTTTTCTGTGTGACTTATTTCAGTTAGAATCATCGTACCTGAATCCACTCATTATGCTGCTAAGGGCCTGATGACATAGATTTCATTGCTAAGTGATACTGCATTGTACGTAAGTACCACAAGTTCTTTATCCATTTTTCACTTTCTGCGATGTTGAACTTGTACGGTAAACGAGGTTCTTGTAAACAGAGGCGTCCCAAACTTTGGGGTGGCTGTGTCTTTTTGATTTTAATTTCCCTAAGCTATAGGACCATAAGTGGAAGTGCCCTAGGCTCTGTTGCTTTGTTTTTTAGATGTTTCAGGAAACACCATACACTTCTCCCTACTGTCTGTTGGCAATTTACATCCCACCCATCAGCATAACAAGGCTCCCAGTTCTCCATGGCCTGTGCTGCCTTTCTGGATTTTACACTTTTTTCAGATGGCCCTTTTGACCGGGGGGAAGTGAGACTTCATTGTAGTGCAGATTTCCTTTGCAAGCTTGCTTGGTTGGCCAAAAAGGGCGTATGCGTTTTTTCCTGAATATATTCAGGAAAAAACGCATACGCCCTTTTTGGCCAAGTGCATCATTGTGGACGTTCTGCCTCTTTTCCTATGCTTTCAATGCAATTCCAGTCTACCTCCTGAAATCGGTTTCCTGCAATTCTGCCCCGCTTTCAAGTCCTCTTGGCAGCCTTACTTCAGTATATTTTTGGACGATAGCTGTCATTTATAACTCTGCAGGTTTGTGAATTACAGTGCCCCTGAGCTCCTTTCTTCAACTCGCTTTCTTGTGAGCTGGCCGCAACACCGCAGGATGGCTTCAGGCCCTAATCTGGTTCCGGCACGGCACGCTGAGCCTTTGGTTATTTCCTCTTCCTGGTGGGAAATGAGAGTTAAATTTGCCCGTCCAGACACCTCCAGCTAGTCTCTCATTGGTTCTCCCTATTCCTGTTCATCTTCCGCAGAAATTGCAAACTGGGCCAAACAGGAGGTTAAAGGCGCTGACTCTCCAAGTGGGGAGAGTGTTAGTAAAGCGTCTGGAATGTTGCACCCGAGTACCAGGGGAGGAAAACTGAGACATATTTGAACACGTCTCCCGTTCACATGGTTGATCATACTCTGGGTTCCACATGCATGTTTTAGCTGAAGGAAAAATACCTTAAACCTGGAGAGTTGAGACCCGTGGAATGGGTACCATGCAATATGACTTCAAAGGGTCTTCATTTGCTCACCGAACCTCTCCAATCCTATCACTGCTGCATTTATTCCCCTGTACACATGCTTGATTCTCTTTTGGAGACATAGCAATCCATAGGTTTTAAGATACTTACTAGTCAGGTACATTCTTAGGCGTTTAATATGGGGTGTTGAGTCCATTTCGTTGAGCAAGGAGTAGCTCTTGTCTATTCCATATTTGGCTTAAGGAACTTCATCTGTGCTCATTTCAATCTCTGGTTTTATGCAGCACCCCAACTCACCTTTACCCTTAAGCAAGCATAAGTTGGTTTTCTAAATTTGAGACCCTGTTCTGTTCTGTAATTCAGTTCCTGTGTAGCCAAGTTTACATTCCGTGTATTACTGATATCTTATGATGTTTCTTTTTCTGTGTGAATTATTTCAGTTAGAATCATCGTACCTGAATCCACTCATTGTGCTGCTAAGGGCCTGATGACATAGATTTCATTGCTGAGTGATATTGCTTTGTAAGTATATACCACAGCTTCTTTATCCATTTTTCACTTTCTGCGATGTTGAACTTGTACTGTAAACGAGGTTCTTGTAAACAGAGTCGTCCCAAATTTTGGGGTGGCTGTGTCTTTTTGATTTTAATTTCCCTAAGCTATAGGACCATAAGTGGAAGTGCCCTAGGCTCTGTTGCTTTGTTTTTTAGATGTTTCAGGAAACACCATACACTTCTCCCTATTGTCTGTTGGCAATTTACATCCCGCCCATCAGCATAACAAGGCTCCCAGTTCTCCATGGCCTGTGCTGCCTTTCTGGATTTTACACTTTTTTCAGATGGCCCTTTTGACCGGGGGGAAGTGAGACTTCATTGTAGTGCAGATTTCCTTTGCAAGCTTGCTTTGTTGGCCAAAAAGGGCGTATGCGTTTTTTCCTGAATATATTCAGGAAAAAACGCATACGCCCTTTTTGGCCAAGTGCATCATTGTGGACGTTCTGCCTCTTTTCCTATGCTTTCAATGCAATTCCAGTCTACCTCCTGAAATCGGTTTCCTGCAATTCTGCCCCGCTTTCAAGTCCTCTTGGCAGCCTTACTTCAGTATATTTTTGGACGATAGCTGTCATTTATAACTCTGCAGGTTTGTGAATTACAGTGCCCCTGAGCTCCTTTCTTCAACTCACTTTCTTTTGAGCTGGCCGCAACACCGCAGGATGGCTTCAGGCCCTAATCTGGTTCCAGCACGGCACGCTGAGCCTTTGTTTAATTCCTCTTCCTGGTGGGAAATGAGAGTTAAATTTGCCCGTCCAGACACCTCCAGCTAGTCTCTCATTGGTTCTCCCTATTCCTGTTCATCTTCCACAGAAATTGCAAACTGGGCCAAACAGGAGGTTAAAGGCGCTGACTCTCCAAGTGGGGAGAGTGTTAGTAAAGCGTCTGGAATGTTGCACCCGAGTACCAGGGGAGGAAAACTGAGACATATTTGAACACATCTCCCGTTCACACGGTTGATCATACTCTAGGTTCCACATGCATGTTTTAGCTGAAGGAAGAATACCTTAAACCTGGAGAGTTGAGACCCGTGGAATGGGTACCATGCAATATGACTTCAAAGGGTCTTCATTTGCTCACCGAACCTCTCCAATCCTATCACTGCTGTGTTTATGCCCCTGTACACATGCTTGATTCTCTTTTGGAGACATAGCAATCCATAGGTTTTAAGATACTTACTAGTCAGGTACATTCTTAGGCGTTTAATATGGGGTGTTGAGTCCATTTCGTTGAGCAAGGAGTAGCTCTTGTCTATTCCATATTTGGCTTAAGGAACTTCATCTGTGCTCATTTCAATCTCTGGTTTTATGCAGCACCCCAACTCACCTTTACCCTTAAGCAAGCATAAGTTGGTTTTCTAAATTTGAGACCCTGTTCTGTTCTGTAATTCAGTTCCTGTGTAGCCAAGTTTACATTCCGTGTATTACTGATATCTTATGATGTTTCTTTTTCTGTGTGAATTATTTCAGTTAGAATCATCGTACCTGAATCCACTCATTATGCTGCTACGGGCCTGATGACATAGATTTCATTGCTTAGTGATACTTCATTGTACGTAAGTACCACAAGTTCTTTATCAATTTTTCACTTTCTGTGATATTGAACTTGTACGGTAAACGAGGTTCTTGTAAACAGAGGCGTCCCAAACTTTGGGGTGGCTGTGTCTTTTTGATTTTAATTTCCCTAAGCTATAGGACCATAAGTGGAAGTGCCCTAGGCTCTGTTGCTTTGTTTTTTAGATGTTTCAGGAAACACCATACACTTCTCCCGAGTGTCTGTTGGCAATTTACATCCCGCCCATCAGCATAACAAGGCTCCCAGTTCTCCATGGCCTGTCCTGCCTTTCTGGATTTTACACTTTTTTCAGATGGCCCTTTTGACCGGGGGGAAGTGAGACTTCATTGTAGTGCAGATTTCCTTTGCAAGCTTGCTTGGTTGGCCAAAAAGGGCGTATGCGTTTTTTCCTGAATATATTCAGGAAAAAACGCATACGCCCTTTTTGGCCAAGTGCATCATTGTGGACGTTCTGCCTCTTTTCCTATGCTTTCAATGCAATTCCAGTCTACCTCCTGAAATCGGTTTCCTGCAATTCTGCCCCGCTTTCAAGTCCTCTTGGCAGCCTTACTTCAGTATATTTTTGGACGATAGCTGTCATTTATAACTCTGCAGGTTTGTGAATTACAGTGCCCCTGAGATCCTTTCTTCAACTCACTTTCTTTTGAGCTGGCCGCAACACCGCAGGATGGCTTCAGGCCCTAATCTGGTTCCGGCACGGCACGCTGAGCCTTTGGTTATTTCCTCTTCCTGGTGGGAAATGAGAGTTAAATTTGCCCGTCCAGACACCTCCAGCTAGTCTCTCATTGGTTCTCCCTATTCCTGTTCATCTTCCGCAGAAATTGCAAACTGGGCCAAACAGGAGGTTAAAGGCGCTGACTCTCCAAGTCGGGAGAGTGTTAGTAAAGCGTCTGGAATGTTGCACCCGAGTACCAGGGGAGGAAAACTGAGACATATTTGAACACGTCTCCCGATCACATGGTTGATCATACTCTGGGTTCCACATGCATGTTTTAGCTGAAGGAAGAATACCTTAAACCTGGAGAGTTGAGACCCGTGGAATGGGTACCATGCAATATGACTTCAAAGGGTCTTCATTTGCTCACCGAACCTCTCCAATCCTATCACTGCTGCGTTTATGTCCCTGTACACATGCTTGATTCTCTTTCGGAGACATAGCAATCCATAGGTTTTAAGATACTTACTAGTCAGGTACATTCTTAGGCGTTTAATATGGGGTGTTGAGTCCATTTCGTTGAGCAAGGTGTAGCTCTTGTCTATTCCATATTTGGCTTAAGGAACTTTATCTGTGCTCATTTCAATCTCTGGTTTTATGCAGCACCCCAACTCACCTTTCCTCTTAAGCAAGTATAAGTTGGTTTTCTAAATTTGAGACCCTGTTCTGTTCTGTAATTCAGTTCCTGTGTAGCCAAGTTTACATTCCGTGTATTAGTGATATCTTATGATGTTTCTTTTTCTGTGTGACTTATTTCAGTTAGAATCATCGTACCTGAATCCACTCATTATGCTGCTACGGGCCTGATGACATAGATTTCATTGCTAAGTGATACTGCATTGTACGTAAGTACCACAAGTTCTTTATCCATTTTTCACTTTCTGCGATGTTGAACTTGTACGGTAAACGAGGTTCTTGTAAACAGAGGCGTCCCAAACTTTGGGGTGGCTGTGTCTTTTTTATTTTAATTTCCCTAAGCTATAGGACCATAAGTGGAAGTGCCCTAGGCTCTGTTGCTTTGTTTTTTAGATGTTTCAGGAAACACCATACACTTCTCCCTATTGTCTGTTGGCAATTTACATCCCGCCCATCAGCATAACAAGGCTCCCAGTTCTCCATGGCCTGTCCTGCCTTTCTGGATTTTACACTTTTTTCAGATGGCCCTTTTGACCGGGGGGAAGTGAGACTTCATTGTAGTGCAGATTTCCTTTGCAAGCTTGCTTGGTTGGCCAAAAAGGGCGTATGCGTTTTTTCCTGAATATATTCAGGAAAAAACGCATACGCCCTTTTTGGCCAAGTGCATCATTGTGGACGTTCTGCCTCTTTTCCTATGCTTTCAGTGCAATTCCAGTCTACCTCCTGAAATCGGTTTCCTGCAATTCTGCCCCGCTTTCAAGTCCTCTTGGCAGCCTTACTTCAGTATATTTTTCGACGATAGCTGTCATTTATAACTCTGCAGGTTTGTGAATTACAGTGCCCCTGAGCTCCTTTCTTCAACTCGCTTTCTTGTGACCTGGCCGCAACACCGCAGGATGGCTTCAGGCCCTAATCTGGTTCCGGCACGGCACGCTGAGCCTTTGGTTAATTCCTCTTCCTGGTGGGAAATGAGAGTTAAATTTGCCCATCCAGACACCTCCAGCTAGTCTCTCATTGGTTCTCGCTATTCCTGTTCATCTTCTGCAGAAATTGCAAACTGGGCCAAACAGGAGGTTAAAGGGACTGACTCTGCAAGTCGGGAGAGTGTTAGTAAAGCGTCTGGAATGTTGCACCCGAGTACCAGGGTACGAAAACTTAGACATATTTGAACACGTCTCCCGATCACATGGTTGATCATACTCTAGGTTCCACATGCATGTTTTAGCTGAAGGAAGAATACCTTAAACCTGGGTAGTTGAAACCCGTGGAATGGGTACCATGCAATATGACTTCAAAGGGTCTTCATTTGCTCACCGAACCTCTCCAATCCTATCACTGCTGCGTTTATGCCCCTGTACACATGCTTGATTCTCTTTCGGAGACATAGCAATCCATAGGTTTTAAGATACTTACTAGTCAGGTACATTCTTAGGCGTTTAATATGCGGTGTTGAGTCCATTTCGTTGAGCAAGGAGTAGCTCTTGTCTATTCCATATTTGGCTTAAGGAACTTTATCTGTGCTCATTTCAATCTCTGGTTTTATGCAGCACCCCAACTCACCTTTCCCCTTAAGCAAGCATAAGGTGGTTTTCTAAATTTGAGACCCTGTTCTGTTTTGGAATTCAGTTCCTGTGTAGCCAAGTTTACATTCCGTGTATTAGTGATATCTTATGATGTTTCTTTTTCTGTGTGACTTATTTCACTTAGAATCATCGTACCTGAATCCACTCATTGTGCTGCTACGGGCCTGATGACATAGATTTCATTGCTGAGTGATACTGCATTGTACGTAAGTACCACAAGTTCTTTATCCATTTTTCACTTTCTGTGATATTGAACTTTTACGGTAAACGAGGTTCTTGTAAACAGAGGCGTCCCAAACTTTGGGGTGGCTGTGTCTTTTTGATTTTAATTTCCCTAAGCTATAGGACCATAAGTGGAAGTGCCCTAGGCTCTGTTGCTTTGTTTTTTAGATGTTTCAGGAAACACCATACACTTCTCCCTATTGTCTGCTGGCAATTTACATCCCGCCCATCAGCATAACAAGGCTCCCAGTTCTCCATGGCCTGTCCTGCCTTTCTGGATTTTACACTTTTTTCAGATGGCCCTTTTGACTGGGGGGAAGTGAGACTTCATTGTAGTGCAGATTTCCTTTACAAGCTTGCTTGGTTGGCCAAAAAGTGCGTATGCGTTTTTCCTGAGTATATTCAGGAAAAAACGCATACGCCCTTTTTGTCCAAGTGCATCATTGTGGACGTTCTGCCTCTTTTCCTATGCTTTCAATGCAATTCCAGTCTACCTGCTGAAATCGGTTTCCTGCAATTCTGCCCCGCTTTCAAGTCCTCTTGGCAGCCTTACTTCAGTATATTTTTGGATGATACCTGTCATTTATAACTCTGCAGGTTTGTGAATTACAGTGCCCCTGAGCTCCTTTCTTCAACTCGCTTTCTTGTGACCTGGCCGCAACACCGCAGGATGGCTTCAGGCCCTAATCTGGTTCGGGAACGGCACGCTGAGCCTTTGGTTAATTCCTCTTCCTGGTGGGAAATGAGAGTTAAATTTGCCCATCCAGACACCTCCAGCTAGTCTCTCATTGGTTCTCGCTATTCCTGTTCATCTTCCGCAGAAATTGCAAACTGGGCCAAACAGGAGGTTAAAGGGACTGACTCTCCAAGTCGGGAGAGTGTTAGTAAAGCGTCTGGAATGTTGCACCCGAGTACCAGGGTACGAAAACTTAGACATATTTGAACACGTCTCCCGATCACATGGTTGATCATACTCTAGGTTCCACATGCATGTTTTAGCTGAAGGAAGAATACCTTAAACCTGGGTAGTTGAAACCCGTGGAATGGGTACCATGCAATATAACTTCAAAGGGTCTTCATTTGCTCACCGAACCTCTCCAATCCTATCACTGCTGCGTTTATGCCCCTGTACACATGCTTGATTCTCTTTCGGAGACATAGCAATCCATAGGTTTTAAGATACTTACTAGTCAGGTACATTCTTAGGCGTTTAATATGCGGTGTTGAGTCCATTTCGTTGAGCAAGGAGTAGCTCTTGTCTATTCCATATTTGGCTTAAGGAAATTTATCTGTGCTCATTTCAATCTCTGGTTTTATGCAGCACCCCAACTCAGCTTTCCCTTTAAGCAAGCATAAGTTGCTTTTCTAAATTTGAGACCCTGTTCTGTTCTGTAATTCAGACCCTGTGTAGCCAAGTTTACATTCCGTGTATTAGTGATATCTTATGATGTTTCTTTTTCTGTGTGACTTATTTCAGTTAGAATCATCGTACCTGAATCCACTCATTGTGCTGCTACGGGCCTGATGACATAGATTTCATTGCTGAGTGATATTGCTTTGTAAGTAAATACCACAACTTCTTTATCCATTTTTCACTTTCTGCGATGTTGAACATGTACTGTAAACGAGGTTCTTGTAAACAGAGGCGTCCCAAACTTTGGGGTGGCTGTGTCTTTTTGATTTTAATTTCCCTAAGCTATAGGACCATAAGTGGAAGTGCCCTAGGCTCTGTTGCTTTGTTTTTTAGATGTTTCAGGAAACACCATACACTTCTCCCTAGTGTCTGTTGGCAATTTACATCCCGCCCAGCAGCCTAACAAGGCTCCCAGTCCTCCATGGCCTTTCCTGCCTTTCTGGATTTTACACTTTTTTCAGATGGCCCTTTTGACCGGGGGGAAGTGAGACTTCATTGTAGTGCAGATTTCCTTTGCAAGCTTGCTTGGTTGGCCAAAAAGGGCGTATGCGTTTTTTCCTGAATATATTCAGGAAAAAACGCATACGCCCTTTTTGGCCAAGTGCATCATTGTGGACGTTCTGCCTCTTTTCCTATGCTTTCAATGCAATTCCAGTCTACCTCCTGAAATTGGTTTCCTGCAATTCTGCCCCGCTTTCAATCCTCTTGGCAGCCTTACTTCAGTATATTTTTGGATGATAGCTGTCATTTATAACTCTGCAGGTTTGTGAATTACAGTGCCCCTGAGCTCCTTTCTTCAACTCGCTTTGTTTTGAGCTGGCCGCAACACCGCAGTGTGGCTTCAGGCTCTAATCTGGTTCCGGCACGGCACACTGAGCCTTTGGTTAATTCCTCTTCCTGGTGGGAAATGAGAGTTAAATTTGCCCGTCCAGACACCTCCAGCTAGTCTCTCATTGGTTCTCCCTATTATTGTTCATCTTCCGCAGAAATTGCAAACTGGGCCAAACAGGAGGTTATAGGCGCTGACTCTCCAATTCGGGAGAGTGTTAGTAAAGAATCTGGAATGTTGCACCTGAGTACCAGGGGAGGAAAACTGAGACATATTTGAACACGTCTCCCGTTCACACGGTTGATCATACTCTGGGTTCCACATGCATGTTTTAGCTGAAGGAAGAATACCTTAAACCTGGAGAGTTGAGACCCTTGTAATGGGTACCATGCAAATTGACTTCAAAGGGTCTTCATTTGCTCACCGAACCTCTCCAATCCTATCACTGCTGCGTTTATTCCCCTGTACAAACGCCTGATACTCTTTTGGAGACATAACAATGCATAGGTTTTAAGATACTTACTAGTCAGGTACATTCTTAGGCGTTTAATATGGGGTGTTGAGTCCATTTCGTTGAGCAAGGAGTAGCTCTTGTCTATTCCATATTTGGCTTAAGGAACTTTATCTGTGCTCATTTCAATCTCTGTTTTTATGCAGCACCCCAACTCACCTTTCCCCTTAAGCAAGCATAAGTTGGTTTTCTAAATTTGAGACCCTGTTCTGTTTTGGAATTCAGTTCCTGTGTAGCCAAGTTTACATTCCGTGTATTAGTGATATCTTATGATGTTTCTTTTTCTGTGTGACTTATTTCAGTTAGAATCATCATACCTGAATCCACTCATTGTGCTGCTAAGGGCCTGATGACATAGATTTCATTGCTGAGTGATATTGCTTTGTAAGTAAATACCACAACTTCTTTATCCATTTTTCACTTTCTGCGATGTTGAACTTGTACTGTAAACGAGATTCTTGTAAACAGAGGCGTCCCAAACTTTGGGGTGGCTGTGTCTTTTTGATTTTAATTTCCCTAAGCTATAGGACCATAAGTGGAAGTGCCCTAGGCTCTGTTGCTTTGTTTTTTAGATGTTTCAGGAAACACCATACACTTCTCCCCAGTGTCTGTTGGCAATTTACATCCCGCCCATCAGCATAACAAGGCTCCCAGTTCTACATGGCCTGTCCTGCCTTTCTGGATTTTACACTTTTTTCAGATGGCCCTTTTGACCGGGGGGAAGTGAGACTTCATTGTAGTGCAGATTTCCTTTGCAAGCTTGCTTGGTTGGCCAAAAAGGGCGTATGCGTTTTTTCCTGAATATATTCAGGAAAAAACGCATACGCCCTTTTTGGCCAAGTGCATCATTGTGGACGTTCTGCCTCTTTTCCTATGCTTTCAATGCAATTCCAGTCTACCTCCTGAAATCGGTTTCCTGCAATTCTGCCCCGCTTTCAAGTCCTCTTGGCAGCCTTACTTTAGTCTATTTTTGGATGATAGCTGTCATTTATAACTGTGCAGGTTTGTGAATTACAGTGCCCCTGAGCTCCTTTCTTCAACTCGCTTTCTTGTGACCTGGCCGCAACACCGCAGGATGGCTTCAGGCCCTAATCTGGTTCCGGCACGGCACGCTGAGCCTTTGGTTATTTCCTCTTCCTGGTGGGAAATGAGAGTTAAATTTGCCCGTCCAGCCACCTCCAGCTAGTCTCTCATTGGATCTCGCTATTCCTTTTCATCTTCCGCAGAAATTGCAAACTGGGCCAAACAGGAGGTTAAAGGCGCTGACTCTCCAAGTCGGGAGAGTGTTAGTAAAGAATCTGGAATGTTGCACCCGAGTACCAGGGGAGGAAAACTGAGACATATTTGAACACGTCTCCCGTTCACACGGTTGATCATACTCTGGGTTCCACATGCATGTTTTAGCTGAAGGAAGAATACCTTAAACCTGGAGAGTTGAGACCCGTGTAATGGGTACCATGCAAATTGACTTCAAAGGGTCTTCATTTGCTCACCGAACCTCTCCAATCCTATCACTGCTGCGTTTATGCCCCTGTACACACGCTTGATTCTCTTTCGGAGACATAGCAATCCATAGGTTTTAAGATACTTACTAGTCAGGTACATTCTTAGGCGTTTAATATGGGGTGTTGAGTCCATTTCCTTGAGCAAGGAGTAGCTCTTGTCTATTCCATATTTGGCTTAAGGAACTTTATCTGTGCTCATTTCAATCTCTGGTTTTATGCAGCACCCCAACTCACCTTTCCCCTTAAGCAAGCATAAGTTGGTTTTCTAAATTTGAGACCCTGTTCTGTTCTGTAATTCAGTTCCTGTGTAGCCAAGTTTACATTCCGTGTATTACTGATACCTTATGATGTTTCATTTTCTGTGTGACTTATTTCAGTTAGAATCATAATACCTGAATCCACTCATTGTGCTGCTAAGGGCCTGATGACATAGATTTCATTGCTGAGTGATATTGCTTTGCAAGTAAATACCACAACTTCTTTATCCATTTTTCACTTTCTGCGATGTTGAACTTGTACTGTAAACGAGGTTCTTGTAACGAGAGGCGTCCCAAACTTTGGGGTGGCTGTGTCTTTTTGATTTTAATTTCCCTAAGCTATAGGACCATAAGTGGAAGTGCCCTAGGCTCTGTTGCTTTGTTTTTTAGATG
This sequence comes from Grampus griseus, assembly GCF_964374135.1. Lineage (NCBI taxonomy): Eukaryota > Metazoa > Chordata > Mammalia > Artiodactyla > Delphinidae > Grampus > Grampus griseus. The sequence continues at coordinate 41,492 of NW_028132942.1, read as the reverse complement.
TTTCAGGAAACACCATACACTTCTCCCGAGTGTCTGTTGGCAATTTACATCCCGCCCATCAGCATAACAAGGCTCCCATTTCTCCATGGCCTGTCCTGCCTTGCTGGATTTTACACTTTTTTCAGATGGCCCTTTTGACCGGGGGAAAGTGAGACTTCATTGTAGTGCAGATTTCCTTTGCAAGCTTGCTTGGTTGGCCAAAAAGGGCGTATGCGTTTTTTCCTGAATATATTCAGGAAAAAACGCATACGCCCTTTTTGGCCAAGTGCATCATTGTGGACGTTCTGCCTCTTTTCCTATGCTTTCAATGCAATTCCAGTCTACCTCCTGAAATTGGTTTCCTGCAATTCTGCCCCGCTTTCAATCCTCTTGGCAGCCTTACTTCAGTATATTTTTGGATGATAGCTGTCATTTATAACTCTGCAGGTTTGTGAATTACAGTGCCCCTGAGCTCCTTTCTTCAACTCGCTTTGTTTTGAGCTGGCCGCAACACCGCAGTGTGGCTTCAGGCTCTAATCTGGTTCCGGCACGGCACACTGAGCCTTTGGTTAATTCCTCTTCCTGGTGGGAAATGAGAGTTAAATTTGCCCGTCCAGACACCTCCAGCTAGTCTCTCATTGGTTCTCCCTATTATTGTTCATCTTCCGCAGAAATTGCAAACTGGGCCAAACAGGAGGTTATAGGCGCTGACTCTCCAATTCGGGAGAGTGTTAGTAAAGAATCTGGAATGTTGCACCTGAGTACCAGGGGAGGAAAACTGAGACATATTTGAACACGTCTCCCGTTCACACGGTTGATCATACTCTGGGTTCCACATGCATGTTTTAGCTGAAGGAAGAATACCTTAAACCTGGAGAGTTGAGACCCTTGTAATGGGTACCATGCAAATTGACTTCAAAGGGTCTTCATTTGCTCACCGAACCTCTCCAATCCTATCACTGCTGCGTTTATTCCCCTGTACAAACGCCTGATACTCTTTTGGAGACATAACAATCCATAGGTTTTAAGATACTTACTAGTCAGGTACATTCTTAGGCGTTTAATATGGGGTGTTGAGTCCATTTCGTTGAGCAAGGAGTAGCTCTTGTCTATTCCATATTTGGCTTAAGGAACTTTATCTGTGCTCATTTCAATCTCTGTTTTTATGCAGCACCCCAACTCACCTTTCCCCTTAAGCAAGCATAAGTTGGTTTTCTAAATTTGAGACCCTGTTCTGTTTTGGAATTCAGTTCCTGTGTAGCCAAGTTTACATTCCGTGTATTAGTGATATCTTATGATGTTTCTTTTTCTGTGTGACTTATTTCAGTTAGAATCATCATACCTGAATCCACTCATTGTGCTGCTAAGGGCCTGATGACATAGATTTCATTGCTGAGTGATATTGCTTTGTAAGTAAATACCACAACTTCTTTATCCATTTTTCACTTTCTGCGATGTTGAACTTGTACTGTAAACGAGATTCTTGTAAACAGAGGCGTCCCAAACTTTGGGGTGGCTGTGTCTTTTTGATTTTAATTTCCCTAAGCTATAGGACCATAAGTGGAAGTGCCCTAGGCTCTGTTGCTTTGTTTTTTAGATGTTTCAGGAAACACCATACACTTCTCCCCAGTGTCTGTTGGCAATTTACATCCCGCCCATCAGCATAACAAGGCTCCCAGTTCTACATGGCCTGTCCTGCCTTTCTGGATTTTACACTTTTTTCAGATGGCCCTTTTGACCGGGGGGAAGTGAGACTTCATTGTAGTGCAGATTTCCTTTGCAAGCTTGCTTGGTTGGCCAAAAAGGGCGTATGCGTTTTTTCCTGAATATATTCAGGAAAAAACGCATACGCCCTTTTTGGCCAAGTGCATCATTGTGGACGTTCTGCCTCTTTTCCTATGCTTTCAATGCAATTCCAGTCTACCTCCTGAAATCGGTTTCCTGCAATTCTGCCCCGCTTTCAAGTCCTCTTGGCAGCCTTACTTTAGTCTATTTTTGGATGATAGCTGTCATTTATAACTGTGCAGGTTTGTGAATTACAGTGCCCCTGAGCTCCTTTCTTCAACTCGCTTTCTTGTGACCTGGCTGCAACACCGCAGGATGGCTTCAGGCCCTAATCTGGTTCCGGCACGGCACGCTGAGCCTTTGGTTATTTCCTCTTCCTGGTGGGAAATGAGAGTTAAATTTGCCCGTCCAGCCACCTCCAGCTAGTCTCTCATTGGATCTCGCTATTCCTTTTCATCTTCCGCAGAAATTGCAAACTGGGCCAAACAGGAGGTTAAAGGCGCTGACTCTCCAAGTCGGGAGAGTGTTAGTAAAGAATCTGGAATGTTGCACCCGAGTACCAGGGGAGGAAAACTGAGACATATTTGAACACGTCTCCCGTTCACACGGTTGATCATACTCTGGGTTCCACATGCATGTTTTAGCTGAAGGAAGAATACCTTAAACCTGGAGAGTTGAGACCCGTGTAATGGGTACCATGCAAATTGACTTCAAAGGGTCTTCATTTGCTCACCGAACCTCTCCAATCCTATCACTGCTGCGTTTATGCCCCTGTACACACGCTTGATTCTCTTTCGGAGACATAGCAATCCATAGGTTTTAAGATACTTACTAGTCAGGTACATTCTTAGGCGTTTAATATGGGGTGTTGAGTCCATTTCCTTGAGCAAGGAGTAGCTCTTGTCTATTCCATATTTGGCTTAAGGAACTTTATCTGTGCTCATTTCAATCTCTGGTTTTATGCAGCACCCCAACTCACCTTTCCCCTTAAGCAAGCATAAGTTGGTTTTCTAAATTTGAGACCCTGTTCTGTTCTGTAATTCAGTTCCTGTGTAGCCAAGTTTACATTCCGTGTATTACTGATACCTTATGATGTTTCATTTTCTGTGTGACTTATTTCAGTTAGAATCATAATACCTGAATCCACTCATTGTGCTGCTAAGGGCCTGATGACATAGATTTCATTGCTGAGTGATATTGCTTTGCAAGTAAATACCACAACTTCTTTATCCATTTTTCACTTTCTGCGATGTTGAACTTGTACTGTAAACGAGGTTCTTGTAACGAGAGGCGTCCCAAACTTTGGGGTGGCTGTGTCTTTTTGATTTTAATTTCCCTAAGCTATAGGACCATAAGTGGAAGTGCCCTAGGCTCTGTTGCTTTGTTTTTGAGATGTTTCAGGAAACACCATACACTTCTCCCGAGTGTCTGTTGGCAATTTACATCCCGCCCATCAGCATATCAAGCCTCCCAGTTCTCCATGGCCTGTCCTGCCTTTCTGGATTTTACACTTTTTCCACATGTCCCTTTTGACCGAGGGGAAGTGAGACTTCATTGTAGTGCAGATTTCCTTTGCAAGCTTGCTTAGTTGGCCAAAAAGGGCGTATGCGTTTTTTCCTGAATATATTCAGGAAAAAACGCATACGCCCTTTTTGCCCAAGTGCATCATTGTGGACGTTCTGCCTCTTTTCCTATGCTTTCAATGCAATTCAAGTCTACCTTCTGAAATCGGTTTCCTGCAATTCTGCCCCGCTTTCAAGTCCTCTTGGCAGCCTTACTTCAGTATATTTTTGGACGATACCTGTCATTTATAACTCTGCAGGTTTGTGAATTACAGTGCCCCTGAGCTCCTTTCTTCAACTCGCTTTCTTGTGAGCTGGCCGCAACACCGCAGGATGGCTTCAGGCCCTAATCTGGTTCCGGCACGGCACGCTGAGCCTTTGGTTAATTCCTCTTCCTGGTGGGAAATGAGAGTTAAATTTGCCCGTCCAGACACCTCCAGCTAGTCTCTCATTGGTTCTCGCTATTCCTGTTCATCTTCCGCAGAAATTGCAAACTGGGCCAAACAGGAGGTTAAAGGGACTGACTCTCCAAGTCGGGAGAGTGTTAGTAAAGCGTCTGGAATGTTGCACCCGAGTACCAGGGGAGGAAAACTGAGACATATTTGAACACGTCTCCCGATCACATGGTTGATCATACTCTGGGTTCCACATGCATGTTTTAGCTGAAGGAAGAATACCTTAAACCTGGGTAGTTGAAACCCGTGGAATGGGTACCATGCAATATGACTTCAAAGGGTCTTCATTTGCTCACCGAACCTCTCCAATCCTATCACTGCTGCGTTTATGCCCCTGTACACATGCTTGATTCTCTTTCGGAGACATAGCAATCCATAGGTTTTAAGATACTTACTAGTCAGGTACATTCTTAGGCGTTTAATATGCAGTGTTGAGTCCATTTCGTTGAGCAAGGAGTAGCTCTTGTCTATTCCATATTTGGCTTAAGGAACTTTATCTGTGCTCATTTCAATCTCTGGTTTTATGCAGCACCCCAACTCACCTTTCCCCTTAAGCAAGCATAAGTTGGTTTTCTAAATTTGAGACCCTTTTCTGTTCTGTAATTCAGTTCCTGTGTAGCCAAGTTTACATTCCGTGTATTACTGATATCTTATGATGTTTCTTTTTCTGTGTGAGTTATTTCAGTTAGAATTATCATACCTGAATCCACTCATTATGCTGCTACGGGCCTGATGACATAGATTTCATTGCTGAGTGATATTGCTTTGTAAGTAAATACCACAACTTCTTTATCCATTTTTCACTTTCTGCGATGTTGAACTTGTACTGTAAACGAGGTTCTTGTAAACAGAGGCGTCCCAAACTTTGGGGTGGCTGTGTCTTTTTGATTTTAATTTCCCTAAGCTATAGGACCATAAGTGGAAGTGCCCTAGGCTCTGTTGCTTTGTTTTTTAGATGTTTCAGGAAACACCATACACTTCTCCCGAGTGTCTGTTGGCAATTTACATCCCGCACATCAGCATAACAAGGCTCCCAGTTCTCCATGGCCTGTCCTGCCTTGCTGGATTTTACACTTTTTTCAGATGGCCCTTTTGACCGGGGGGGAAGTGAGACTTCATTGTAGTGCAGATTTCCTTTGCAAGCTTGCTTGGTTGGCCAAAAAGGGCGTATGCGTTTTTTCCTGAATATATTCAGGAAAAAACGCATACGCCCTTTTTGACCAAGTGCATCATTGTGGACGTTCTGCCTCTTTTCCTATGCTTTCAATGCAATTCAAGTCTACCTCCTGAAATCGGTTTCCTGCAATTCTGCCCCGCTTTCAAGTCCTCTTGGCAGCCTTACTTCAGTATATTTTTGGACGAAAGCTGTCATTTATAACTCTGCAGGTTTGTGAATTACAGTGCCCCTGAGCTCCTTTCTTCAACTCGCTTTCTTGTGAGCTGGCCGCAACACCGCAGGATGGCTTAAGGCCCTAATCTGGTTCGGGCACGGCACGCTGAGCCTTTGGTTAATTCCTCTTCCTGGTGGGAAATGAGAGTTAAATTTGCCCGTCCAGAAACCTCCAGCTAGTCTCTCATTGGTTCTCGCTATTCCTGTTCATCTTCCGCAGAAATTGCAAACTGGGCCAAACAGGAGGTTAAAGGGACTGACTCTCCAAGTCGGGAGAGTGTTAGTAAAGCGTCTGGAATGTTGCACACGAGTACCAGGGGAGGAAAACTGAGACATATTTGAACACGTCTCCCGATCACATGGTTGATCATACTCTGGGTTCCACATGCATGTTTTAGCTGAAGGAAGAATACCTTAAACCTGGGTAGTTGAAACCCGTGGAATGGGTACCATGCAATATGACTTCAAAGGGTCTTCATTTGCTCACCGAACCTCTCCAATCTTATCACTGCTGCGTTTATGCCCCTGTACACATGCTTGATTCTCTTTCGGAGACATAGCAATCCATAGGTTTTAAGATACTTACTAGTCAGGTACATTCTTAGGCGTTTAATATGGGGTGTTGAGTCCATTTCGTTGAGCAAGGAGTAGCTCTTGTCTATTCCATATTTGGCTTAAGGAACTTTATCTGTGCTCATTTCAATCTCTGGTTTTATGCAGCACCCCAACTCACCTTTCCCCTTAAGCAAGCATAAGTTGGTTTTCTAAATTTGAGACCCTGTTCTGTTTTGGAATTCAGTTCCTGTGTAGCCAAGTTTACATTCCGTGTATTAGTGATATCTTGTGATGTTTCTTTTTCTGTGTGACTTATTTCAGTTAGAATCATCGTACCTGAATCCACTCATTATGCTGCTACGGGCCTGATGACATAGATTTCATTGCTGAGTGATACTGCATTGTACGTAAGTACCACAAGTTCTTTATCCATTTTTCACTTTCTGCGATGTTGAACTTGTACTGTAAATGAGGTTCTTGTAAACAGAGGCGTCCCAAACTTTGGGGTGGCTGTGTCTTTTTGATTTTAATTTCCCTAAGCTATAGGACCATAAGTGGTAGTGCCCTAGGCTCTGTTGCTTTGTTTTTTAGATGTTTCAGGAAACACCATACACTTCTCCCAAGTGGCTGTTGGCAATTTACATCCCGCCCATCAGCATAACAAGGCTCCCAGTTCTCCATGGCCTGTCCTGCCTTTCTGGATTTTACACTTTTTTCAGATGGCCCTTTTGACCGGGGGGAAGTGAGACTTCATTGTAGTGCAGATTTCCTTTGCAAGCTTGCTTGGTTGGCCAAAAAGTGCGTATGCGTTTTTTCCTGAATATATTCAGGAAAAAACGCATACGCCCTTTTTGGCCAAGTGCATCATTGTGGACGTTCTTCCTCTTTTCCTATGCTTTCAATGCAATTCCAGTCTACCTCCTGAAATCGGTTTCCTGCAATTCTGCCCCGCTTTCAATCCTCTTGGCAGCCTTACTTCAGTATATTTTTGGACGATAGCTGTCATTTATAACTCTGCAGGTTTGTGAATTACAGTGCCCCTGAGCTCCTTTCTTCAACTCGCTTTCTTGTGACCTGGCCGCAACACCGCAGGATGGCTTCAGGCCCTAATCTTGTTCCGGCATGGCACGCTGAGCCTTTGGTTAATTCCTCTTCCTGGTGGGAAATGAGAGTTAAATTTGCCCGTCCAGACACCTCCAGCTAGTCTCTCATTGATTCTCGCTATTCCTGTTCATCTTCCACACAAATTGCAAACTGGGCCAAACAGGAGGTTAAAGGCGCTGACTCTCCAAGTCGGGAGAGTGTTAGTAAAGCGTCTGGAATGTTGCACCCGAGTACCAGGGTAGGAAAACTGAGACATATTTGAACACGTCTCCCGTTCACACGGTTGATCATACTCTGGGTTGCACATGCATGTTTTAGCTGTAGGAAGAATACTTTAAACCTGGGTAGTTGAAACCCGTGGAATGGGTACCATGCAATATGACTTCAAAGGGTCTTCATTTGCTCATCGAACCTCTCCAATCCTATCACTGCTGCGTTTATGCCCCTGTACACACGCTTGATTCTCTTTCGGAGACATAGCAATCCATAGGTTTTAAGATACTTACTAGTCAGGTACATTCTTAGGCGTTTAATATGGGGTGTTGAGTCCATTTCATTGAGCAAGGAGTAGCTCTTGTCTATTCCATATTTGGCTTAAGGAACTTTATCTGTGCTCATTTCAATCTCTGGTTTTATGCAGCACCCCAACTCACCTTTCCACTTAAGCAAGCATAAGTTGGTTTTCTAAATTTGAGACCCTGTTCTGTTTTGGAATTCAGTTCCTGTGTAGCCAAGTTTACATTCCGTGCATTACTGATATCTTATGATGTTTCTTTTTCTGTGTGACTTATTTCAGTTAGAATCATCATACCTGAATCCACTCATTGTGCTGCTAAGGGCCTGATGACATAGATTTCATTGCTGAGTGATATTGCTTTGTAAGTAAATACCACAAGTTCTTTATCCATTTTTCACTTTCTGAGATGTTGAACTTGTACTGTAAACGAGGTTCTTGTAAACAGAGCCGTTCCAAACTTTGGGGTGGCTGTGTCTTTTTGATTTTAATTTCCCTAAGCTATAGGACCATAAGTGGAAGTGCCCTAGGCTCTGTTGCTTTGTTTTTTAGATGTTTCAGGAAACACCATACACTTCTCCGGAGTGTCTGTTGGCAATTTACATCCCGCCCATCAGCATAACAAGGCTCCCAGTTCTCCATGGCCTGTCCTGCCTTTCTGGATTTTACACTTTTTTCAGATGGCCCTTTTGACCGGGGGGAAGTGAGACTTCATTGTAGTGCAGATTTCCTTTGCAAGCTTGCTTGGTTGGCCAAAAAGGGCGTATGCGTTTTTTCCTGAATATATTCAGGAAAAAACGCATACGCCCTTTTTGGCCAAGTGCATCATTGTGGACGTTCTGCCTCTTTTCCTATGCTTTCAATGCAATTCCAGTCTACCTCCTGAAATCGGTTTCCTGCAATTCTGCCCCGCTTTCAAGTCCTCTTGGCAGCCTTACTTTAGTCTATTTTTGGATGATAGCTGTCATTTATAACTGTGCAGGTTTGTGAATTACAGTGCCCCTGAGCTCCTTTCTTCAACTCGCTTTCTTGTGAGCTGGCCGCAACACCGCAGGATGGCTTCAGGCCCTAATCTGGTTCCGGCACGGCACGCTGAGCCTTTGGTTATTTCCTCTTCCTGGTGGGAAATGAGAGTTAAATTTGCCCGTCCAGCCACCTCCAGCTAGTCTCTCATTGGATCTCGCTATTCCTTTTCATCTTCCGCAGAAATTGCAAACTGGGCCAAACAGGAGGTTAAAGGCGCTGACTCTCCAAGTCGGGAGAGTGTTAGTAAAGAATCTGGAATGTTGCACCCGAGTACCAGGGGAGGAAAACTGAGACATATTTGAACACGTCTCCCGTTCACACGGTTGATCATACTCTGGGTTCCACATGCATGTTTTAGCTGAAGGAAGAATACCTTAAACCTGGAGAGTTGAGACCCGTGTAATGGGTACCATGCAAATTGACTTCAAAGGGTCTTCATTTGCTCACCGAACCTCTCCAATCCTATCACTGCTGCGTTTATGCCCCTGTACACACGCTTGATTCTCTTTCGGAGACATAGCAATCCATAGGTTTTAAGATACTTACTAGTCAGGTACATTCTTAGGCGTTTAATATGGGGTGTTGAGTCCATTTCCTTGAGCAAGGAGTAGCTCTTGTCTATTCCATATTTGGCTTAAGGAACTTTATCTGTGCTCATTTCAATCTCTGGTTTTATGCAGCACCCCAACTCACCTTTCCCCTTAAGCAAGCATAAGTTGGTTTTCTAAATTTGAGACCCTGTTCTGTTCTGTAATTCAGTTCCTGTGTAGCCAAGTTTACATTCCGTGTATTACTGATACCTTATGATGTTTCATTTTCTGTGTGACTTATTTCAGTTAGAATCATAATACCTGAATCCACTCATTGTGCTGCTAAGGGCCTGATGACATAGATTTCATTGCTGAGTGATATTGCTTTGCAAGTAAATACCACAACTTCTTTATCCATTTTTCACTTTCTGCGATGTTGAACTTGTACTGTAAACGAGGTTCTTGTAACAAGAGGCGTCCCAAACTTTGGGGTGGCTGTGTCTTTTTGATTTTAATTTCCCTAAGCTATAGGACCATAAGTGGAAGTGCCCTAGGCTCTGTTGCTTTGTTTTTTAGATGTTTCAGGAAACACCATACACTTCTCCCCAGTGTCTGTTGGCAATTTACATCCCGCCCATCAGCATAACAAGGCTCCCATTTCTCCATGGCCTGTCCTGCCTTGCTGGATTTTACACTTTTTTCAGATGGCCCTTTTGACCGGGGGAAAGTGAGACTTCATTGTAGTGCAGATTTCCTTTGCAAGCTTGCTTGGTTGGCCAAAAAGGGCGTATGCGTTTTTTCCTGAATATATTCAGGAAAATACGCATACGCCCTTTTTGGCCAAGTGCATCATTGTGGACGTTCTGCCTCTTTTCTTATGCTTTCAATGCAATTCCAGTCTACCTCCTGAAATTGGTTTCCTGCAATTCTGCCCCGCTTTCAATCCTCTTGGCAGCCTTACTTCAGTATATTTTTGGATGATAGCTGTCATTTATAACTCTGCAGGTTTGTGAATTACAGTGCCCCTGAGCTCCTTTCTTCAACTCGCTTTGTTTTGAGCTGGCCGCAACACCGCAGTGTGGCTTCAGGCTCTAATCTGGTTCCGGCACGGCACACTGAGCCTTTGGTTAATTCCTCTTCCTGGTGGGAAATGAGAGTTAAATTTGCCCGTCCAGACACCTCCAGCTAGTCTCTCATTGGTTCTCCCTATTATTGTTCATCTTCCGCAGAAATTGCAAACTGGGCCAAACAGGAGGTTATAGGCGCTGACTCTCCAATTCGGGAGAGTGTTAGTAAAGAATCTGGAATGTTGCACCTGAGTACCAGGGGAGGAAAACTGAGACATATTTGAACACGTCTCCCGTTCACACGGTTGATCATACTCTGGGTTCCACATGCATGTTTTAGCTGAAGGAAGAATACCTTAAACCTGGAGAGTTGAGACCCTTGTAATGGGTACCATGCAAATTGACTTCAAAGGGTCTTCATTTGCTCACCGAACCTCTCCAATCCTATCACTGCTGCGTTTATTCCCCTGTACAAACGCCTGATACTCTTTTGGAGACATAACAATCCATAGGTTTTAAGATACTTACTAGTCAGGTACATTCTTAGGCGTTTAATATGGGGTGTTGAGTCCATTTCGTTGAGCAAGGAGTAGCTCTTGTCTATTCCATATTTGGCTTAAGGAACTTTATCTGTGCTCATTTCAATCTCTGTTTTTATGCAGCACCCCAACTCACCTTTCCCCTTAAGCAAGCATAAGTTGGTTTTCTAAATTTGAGACCCTGTTCTGTTTTGGAATTCAGTTCCTGTGTAGCCAAGTTTACATTCCGTGTATTAGTGATATCTTATGATGTTTCTTTTTCTGTGTGACTTATTTCAGTTAGAATCATCATACCTGAATCCACTCATTGTGCTGCTAAGGGCCTGATGACATAGATTTCATTGCTGAGTGATATTGCTTTGTAAGTAAATACCACAACTTCTTTATCCATTTTTCACTTTCTGCGATGTTGAACTTGTACTGTAAACGAGGTTCTTGTAAACAGAGCCGTTCCAAACTTTGGGGTGGCTGTGTCTTTTTGATTTTAATTTCCCTAAGCTATAGGACCATAAGTGGAAGTGCCCTAGGCTCTGTTGCTTTGTTTTTGAGATGTTTCAGGAAACACCATACACTTCTCCCGAGTGTCTGTTGGCAATTTACATCCCGCCCATCAGCATATCAAGGCGCCCAGTTCTCCATGGCCTGTCCTGCCTTTCTGGATTTTACACTTTTTCCACATGTCCCTTTTGACCGAGGGGAAGTGAGACTTCATTGTAGTGCAGATTTCCTTTGCAAGCTTGCTTAGTTGGCCAAAAAGGGCGTATGCGTTTTTTCCTGAATATATTCAGGAAAAAACGCATACGCCCTTTTTGGCCAAGTGCATCATTGTGGACGTTCTGCCTCTTTTCCTATGCTTTCAATGCAATTCCAGTCTACCTCCTGAAATCGGTTTCCTGCAATTCTGCCCCGCTTTCAAGTCCTCTTGGCAGCCTTACTTCAGTATATTTTTGGACGATAGCTGTCATTTATAACTCTGCAGGTTTGTGAATTACAGTGCCCCTGAGCTCCTTTCTTCAACTCGCTTTCTTGTGACCTGGCCGCAACACCGCAGGATGGCTTCAGGCCCTAATTTGTTCCAGCATGGCACGCTGAGGCTTTGGTTAATTCCTCTTCCTGGTGGGAAATGAGAGTTAAATTTGCCCGTCCAGACACCTCCAGCAAGTCTCTCATTGGTTCTCGCTATCCTGTTCATCTTCCGCTGAAATTGCAAACTAGGCCAAACAGGAGGTTAAAGGGACTGACTCTCCAAGTCAAGAGAGTGTTAGTAAAGCGTCTGGAATGTTGCACCCGAGTACCAGGGTACGAAAACTGACAGATATTTGAACACGTCTCCCGATCACATGGTTGATCATACTCTGGGTTCCACATGCATGTTTTTCCAGTAGGAAGAATACCTTAAACCTGGGTAGTTGAAACCCGTGGAATGGGTACCATGCAATATGACTTCAAAGGGTCTTCATTTGCTCACCGAACCTCTCCAATCCTATCGCTGCTGCGTTTATGCCCCTGTACACATGCTTGATTCTCTTTCGGAGACATAGCAAACCATAGGTTTTAAGATACTTACTATTCAGGTACATTCTTAGGCATTTAATATGCGGTGTTGAGTCCATTTCGTTGAGCAAGGAGTAGCTCTTGTTTATTCCATATTTGGCTTAAGGAACTTTATCTGTGCTCATTTCAATCTCTGGTTTTATGCAGCACCCCAACTCACCTTTACCCTTAAGCAAGCATAAGTTGGTTTTCTAAATATGAGACCCTGTTCTGTTCTGTAATTCAGTTCCTGTGTAGCCAAGTTTACATTCCATGTATTACTGATACCATATGATATTTCTTTTTCTGTGTGACTTATTTCAGTTAGAATCATCATACCTGAATCCACTCATTGTGCTGCTAAGGGCCTGATGACATAGATTTCATTGCTGAGTGATATTGTTTTGCAAGTAAATACCACAACTTCTTTATCCATTTTTCACTTTCTGCGATGTTGAACTTGTACTGTAAACGAGGTTCTTGTAAACAGAGGCGTCCCAAACTTTGGGGTGGCTGTGTCTTTTTGATTTTAATTTCCCTAAGCTATAGGACCATAAGTGGAAGTGCCCTAGCCTCTGTTGCTTTGTTTTTTAGATGTTTCAGGAAACACCATACACTTCTCCCCAGTGTCTGTTGGCAATTTACATCCCGCCCATCAGCATAACAAGGCTCACAGTTCTCCATGGCCTGTCCTGCCTTGCTGGATTTTACACTTTTTTCAGATGGCCCTTTTGACCGGGGGGAAGTGAGACTTCATTGTAGTGCAGATTTCCTTTGCAAGCTTGCTTGGTTGGCCAAAAAGGGCGTATGCGTTTTTTCCTGAATATATTCAGGAAAAAACGCATACGCCCTTTTTGGCCAAGTGCATCATTGTGGACGTTCTGCCTCTTTTCCTATGCTTTCAATGCAATTCCTGTCTACCTCCTAAAATCAGTTTCCTGCAATTCTGCCCCGCTTTCAAGTCCTCTTGGCAGCCTTACTTCAGTATATTTTTGGACGATAGCTGTCATTTATAACTCTGCAGGTTTGTGCATTACAGTGCCCCTGAGCTCCTTTCTTCAACTCACTTTCTTGTGACCTGGCCGCAACACCGCAGGATGGCTTCAGGCTCTAATCTGGTTCCGGCACGGCACACTGAGCCTTTGGTTATTTCCTCTTCCTGGTGGGAAATGAGAGTTAAATTTGCCCGTCCAGACACCTCCAGCTAGTCTCTCATTTGTTCTCCCTATTCCTGTACATCTTTCGCAGAAATTGCAAACTGGACCAAACAGGAAGTTAAAGGCGCTGACTCTCCAAGTCGGGAGAATGTTAGTAAAGAATCTGGAATGTTGCACCCGAGTACCAGGGTACGAAAACTGAGACATATTTGAACACGTCTCCCGTTCACACGGTTGATCATACTCTGGGTTGCACATGCATGTTTTAGCTGAAGGAAGAATACCTTAAACCTGGAGAGTTGAGACCCGTGGAATGGGTACCATGCAATATGACTTCAAAGGGTCTTCATTTGCTCATCGAACCTCTCCAATCCTATCACTGCTGCGTTTATGCCCCTGTACACACGCTTGATTCTCTTTCGGAGACATAGCAATCCATAGGTTTTAAGATACTTACTAGTCAGGTACATTCTTAGGCGTTTAATATGGGGTGTTGAGTCCATTTCATTGAGCAAGGAGTAGCTCTTGTCTATTCCATATTTGGCTTAAGGAACTTTATCTGTGCTCATTTCAATCTCTGGTTTTATGCAGCACCCCAACTCACCTTTCCACTTAAGCAAGCATAAGTTGGTTTTCTAAATTTGAGACCCTGTTCTGTTTTGGAATTCAGTTCCTGTGTAGCCAAGTTTACATTCCGTGCATTACTGATATCTTATGATGTTTCTTTTTCTGTGTGACTTATTTCAGTTAGAATCATCATACCTGAATCCACTCATTGTGCTGCTAAGGGCCTGATGACATAGATTTCATTGCTGAGTGATATTGCTTTGTAAGTAAATACCACAAGTTCTTTATCCATTTTTCACTTTCTGAGATGTTGAACTTGTACTGTAAACGAGGTTCTTGTAAACAGAGCCGTTCCAAACTTTGGGGTGGCTGTGTCTTTTTGATTTTAATTTCCCTAAGCTATAGGACCATAAGTGGAAGTGCCCTAGGCTCTGTTGCTTTGTTTTTTAGATGTTTCAGGAAACACCATACACTTCTCCGGAGTGTCTGTTGGCAATTTACATCCCGCCCATCAGCATAACAAGGCTCCCAGTTCTCCATGGCCTGTCCTGCCTTTCTGGATTTTACACTTTTTTCAGATGGCCCTTTTGACCGGGGGGAAGTGAGACTTCATTGTAGTGCAGATTTCCTTTGCAAGCTTGCTTGGTTGGCCAAAAAGGGCGTATGCGTTTTTTCCTGAATATATTCAGGAAAAAACGCATACGCCCTTTTTGGCCAAGTGCATCATTGTGGACGTTCTGCCTCTTTTCCTATGCTTTCAATGCAATTCCAGTCTACCTCCTGAAATCGGTTTCCTGCAATTCTGCCCCGCTTTCAAGTCCTCTTGGCAGCCTTACTTTAGTCTATTTTTGGATGATAGCTGTCATTTATAACTGTGCAGGTTTGTGAATTACAGTGCCCCTGAGCTCCTTTCTTCAACTCGCTTTCTTGTGACCTGGCCGCAACACCGCAGGATGGCTTCAGGCCCTAATCTGGTTCCGGCACGGCACGCTGAGCCTTTGGTTATTTCCTCTTCCTGGTGGGAAATGAGAGTTAAATTTGCCCGTCCAGCCACCTCCAGCTAGTCTCTCATTGGATCTCGCTATTCCTTTTCATCTTCCGCAGAAATTGCAAACTGGGCCAAACAGGAGGTTAAAGGCGCTGACTCTCCAAGTCGGGAGAGTGTTAGTAAAGAATCTGGAATGTTGCACCCGAGTACCAGGGGAGGAAAACTGAGACATATTTGAACACGTCTCCCGTTCACACGGTTGATCATACTCTGGGTTCCACATGCATGTTTTAGCTGAAGGAAGAATACCTTAAACCTGGAGAGTTGAGACCCGTGTAATGGGTACCATGCAAATTGACTTCAAAGGGTCTTCATTTGCTCACCGAACCTCTCCAATCCTATCACTGCTGCGTTTATGCCCCTGTACACACGCTTGATTCTCTTTCGGAGACATAGCAATCCATAGGTTTTAAGATACTTACTAGTCAGGTACATTCTTAGGCGTTCAATATGGGGTGTTGAGTCCATTTCCTTGAGCAAGGAGTAGCTCTTGTCTATTCCATATTTGGCTTAAGGAACTTTATCTGTGCTCATTTCAATCTCTGGTTTTATGCAGCACCCCAACTCACCTTTCCCCTTAAGCAAGCATAAGTTGGTTTTCTAAATTTGAGACCCTGTTCTGTTCTGTAATTCAGTTCCTGTGTAGCCAAGTTTACATTCCGTGTATTACTGATACCTTATGATGTTTCTTTTTCTGTGTGACTTATTTCAGTTAGAATCATAATACCTGAATCCACTCATTGTGCTGCTAAGGGCCTGATGACATAGATTTCATTGCTGAGTGATATTGCTTTGCAAGTAAATACCACAACTTCTTTATCCATTTTTCACTTTCTGCGATGTTGAACTTGTACTGTAAACGAGGTTCTTGTAACAAGAGGCGTCCCAAACTTTGGGGTGGCTGTGTCTTTTTGATTTTAATTTCCCTAAGCTATAGGACCATAAGTGGAAGTGCCCTAGGCTCTGTTGCTTTGTTTTTTAGATGTTTCAGGAAACACCATACACTTCTCCCCAGTGTCTGTTGGCAATTTACATCCCGCCCATCAGCATAACAAGGCTCCCATTTCTCCATGGCCTGTCCTGCCTTGCTGGATTTTACACTTTTTTCAGATGGCCCATTTGACCGGGGGAAAGTGAGACTTCATTGTAGTGCAGATTTCCTTTGCAAGCTTGCTTGGTTGGCCAAAAAGGGCGTATGCGTTTTTTCCTGAATCTATTCAGGAAAAAACGCATACGCCCTTTTTGGCCAAGTGCATCATTGTGGACGTTCTGCCTCTTTTCTTATGCTTTCAATGCAATTCCAGTCTACCTCCTGAAATCGGTTTCCTGCAATTCTGCCCCGCTTTCAATCCTCTTGGCAGCCTTACTTCAGTATATTTTTGGATGATAGCTGTCATTTATAACTCTGCAGGTTTGTGAATTACAGTGCCCCTGAGCTCCTTTCTTCAACTCGCTTTGTTTTGAGCTGGCCGCAACACCGCAGTGTGGCTTCAGGCTCTAATCTGGTTCCGGCACGGCACACTGAGCCTTTGGTTAATTCCTCTTCCTGGTGGGAAATGAGAGTTAAATTTGCCCGTCCAGACACCTCCAGCTAGTCTCTCATTGGTTCTCACTATTCCTGTTCATCTTCCGCAGAAATTGCAAACTGGGCCAAACAGGAGGTTAAAGGGACTGACTCTCCAAGTCGGGAGAGTGTTAGTAAAGCGTCTGGAATGTTGCACACGAGTACCAGGGGAGGAAAACTGAGACATATTTGAACACGTCTCCCGTTCACACGGTTGATCATACTCTGGGTTCCACATGCATATTTTAGCTGAAGGAAGAATACCTTAAACCTGGGTATTTGAAACCCGTGGAATGGGTACCATACATTATGACTTCAAAGGGTCTTCATTTGCTCACCGAACCTCTCCAATCCTATCACTGCTGCGTTTATGCCCCTGTACACATGCTTGATTCTCTTTCGGAGACATAGCAATCTATAGGTTTTAAGATACTTACTAGTCAGGTACATTCTTAGGCGTTTAATATCCGGTGTTGAGTCCATTTCGTTGAGCAAGGAGTAGCTGTTGTCTATTCCATATTTGGCTTAAGGAACTTTATCTGTGCTCATTTCAATCTCTGGTTTTATGCAGCACCCCAATTCACCTTTCCCCTTAAGCAAGCATAAGTTGGTTTTCTAAATTTGAGACCCTGTTCTGTTTTGGAATTCAGTTCCTGTGTAGCCAAGTTTACATTCCGTGTATTAGTGATATCTTATGATGTTTCTTTTTCTGTGTGACTTATTTCAGTTAGAATCATCGTACCTGAATCCACTCATTGTGCTGCTAACGGCCTGATGACATAGATTTCATTGCTGAGTGATACTGCATTGTACATAAGTACCACAAGTTCTTTATCCATCTTTCACTTTCTGTGATATTGAACTTGTACGGTAAACGAGGTTCTTGTAAACAGAGGCGTCCCAAACTTTGGGGTGGCTGTTTCTTTTTGATTTTAATTTCCCTAAGCTATAGGACCATAAGTGGAAGTGCCCTAGGCTCTGTTGCTTTGTTTTTTAGATGTTTCAGGAAACACCATACACTTCTCCGAGTGGCTGTTGGCAATTTACATCCCGCCCATCAGCATAACAAGGCTCCCAGTTCTCCATGGCCTGTCCTGCCTTTCTGGATTTTACACTTTTTTCAGATGGCCCTTTTGACGGGGGGAAGTGAGACTTCATTGTAGTGCCGATTTCCTTTGCAAGCTTGCTTGGTTGGCCAAAAAGGGCGTATGCGTTTTTTTCTGAATATATTCAGGAAAAAACGCATACGCGCTTTTTAGCCAAGTGCATCATTGTGGACGTTCTGCCTCTTTTCCTATGCTTTCAATGCAATTCCAGTCTACCTCCTGAAATCGGTTTCCTGCAATTCTGCCCCACTTTCAAGTCCTCTTGGCAGCCTTACTTCAGTATATTTTTGGACAATAGCTGTCATTTATAACTCTGCAGGTTTGTGAATTACAGTGCCCCTGAGCTCCTTTCTTCAACTCGCTTTCTTGTGAGCTGGCCGCAACACCGCAGGATGGCTTCAGGCCCTAATCTTGTTCCGGCACGGCACGCTGAGCCTTTGGTTATTTCCTCTTCCTGGTGGGAAATGAGAGTTAAATTTGCCCGTCCAGACACCTCCAGCTAGTCTCTCATTGGTTCTCCCTATTCCTGTTCATCTTCCGCAGAAATTGCAAACTGGGCCAAACAGGAAGTTAAAGAGACTGACTCTCCATGTCGGGAGAGTGTTAGTAAAGCATCTGGAATGTTGTGCCCGAGTACCAGGGTACGAAAACTGAGACATATTTGAACACGTCTCCCGATCACGTGGTTGATCATACTCTAGGATACACATGCATGTTTTAGCTGAATGAAGAATACCTTAAACATGGGTAGTTGAAACCCGTGGAATGGGTACCATGCAATATGACTTCAAAGGGTCTTCATTTGCTCACCGAACATCTCCAATCCTATCACTGCTGCGTTTATGCCCCTGTACACATGCTTGATTCTCTTTCGGAGACATAGTAATCTATAGGTTTTAAGATACTTACTATTCAGGTACATTCTTAGGCATTTAATATGCGGTGTTGAGTCCATTTCGTTGAGCAAGGAGTAGCTCTTGTCTATTCCATATTTGGCTTAAGGAACTTTATCTGTGCTCATTTCAATCTCTGCTTTTATGCAGCACCCCAACTCACCTTTCCCCTTAAGCAAGCATAAGTTGGTTTTCTAAATTTGAGACCCTGTTCTGTTCTGTAATTCAGTTCCTGTGTAGCCACGTTTACATTCCGTGTATTACTGATATCTTATGATGTTTCTTTTTCTGTGTGACTTATTTCAGTTAGAATCATCATACCTGAATCCACTCATTATGCTGCTACGGGCCTGATGACATAGATTTCATTGCTGAGTGATACTGCATTGTACGTAAGTACCACAAATTCTTTATCCATTTTTCACTTCCTGTGATATTGAACTTGTACGGTAAACGAGGTTCTTGTAGCAGAGGCGTCCCAAACTTTGGGGTGGCTGTGTCTTTTTGATTTTAATTTCCCTAAGCTATAGGACCATAAGTGGAAGTGCCCTAGGCTCTGTTGCTTTGTTTTTTAGATGTTTCAGGAAACACCATACACTTCTCCCGAGTGTCTGTTGGCAATTTACATCCCGCCCATCAGCATAACAAGGCTCCCAGTTCTCCATGGCCTGTCCTGCCTTTCTGGATTTTACACTTTTTTCAGATGGCCCTTTTGACCGGGGGGAAGTGAGACTTCATTGTAGTGCAGATTTCCTTTGCAAGCTTGCTTGGTTGGCCAAAAAGGGCGTATGCGTTTTTTCCTGAATATATTCAGGAAAAAACGCATACGCCCTTTTTGGCCAAGTGCATCATTGTGGACGTTCTGCCTCTTTTCCTATGCTTTCAATGCAATTCCAGTCTACCTCCTGAAATCGGTTTCCTGCAATTCTGCCCCGCTTTCAAGTCCTCTTGGCAGCCTTACTTCAGTATATTTTTGGACGATAGCTGTTATTTATAACTCTGCAGGTTTGTGAATTACAGTGCCCCTGAGCTCCTTTCTTCAACTCGCTTTCTTGTGACCTGGCCGCAACACCGCAGGATGGCTTCAGGCCCTAATCTGGTTCCGGCACAGCACGATGAGCCTTTGGTTAATTCCTCTTCCTGGTGGGAAATGAGAGTTAAATTTGCCCGTCCAGACACCTCCAGCTAGTCTCTCATTGGTTCTCGCTATTCCTGTTCATCTTCCGCAGAAATTGCAAACTGGGCCAAACAGGAGGTTAAAGGGACTGACTCTCCAAGTCGGGAGAGTGTTAGTAAAGCATCTGGAATGTTGCACCCGAGTACCAGGGTACGAAAACTGAGACATATTTGAACACGTCTCCCGATCACATGGTTGATCATACTCTAGGTTCCACATGCATGTTTTATCTGAATGAAGAATACCTTAAACCTGGGTAGTTGAAACCCGTGGAATGGGTACCATGCAATATGACTTCAAAGGGTCTTCATTTGCTCACCGAACCTCTCCAATCCTATCACTGCTGCGTTTATGCCCCTGTACACATGCTTGATTCTCTTTCGGAGACATAGCAAACCATAGGTTTTAAGATACTTACTATTCAGGTACATTCTTAGGCGTTTAATATGCGGTGTTGAGTCCATTTCGTTGAGCAAGGAGTAGCTCTTGTCTATTCCATATTTGGCTTAAGGAACTTTATCTGTGCTCATTTCAATCTCTGGTTTTATGCAGCACCCCAACTCACCTTTCACCTTAAGCAAGCATAAGTTGGTTTTCTAAATTTGAGACCCTGTTCTGTTCTGTAATTCAGTTCCTGAGTAGCCAAGTTTACATTCCGTGTATTACTGATATCTTATGATGTTTCTTTTTCTGTGTGACTTACTTCAGTTAGAATCATCGTACCTGAATCCACTCATTATGCTGCTACGGGCCTGATGACATAGATTTCATTGCTGAGTGATACTGCATTGTACGTAAGTACCACAAGTTCTTTATCCATTTTTCACTTTCTGTGATATTGAACTTGTACGGTAAACGAGGTTCTTGTAAACAGAGGCGTCCCAAACTTTGGGGTGGCTGTGTCTTTTTGATTTTAATTTCCCTAAGCTATAGGACCATAAGTGGAAGTGCCCTAGGCTCTGTTGCTTTGTTTTTTAGATGTTTCAGGAAACACCATACACTTCTCCGAGTGGCTGTTGGCAATTTACATCCCGCCCATCAGCATAACAAGGCTCCCAGTTCTCCATGGCCTGTCCTGCCTTTCTGGATTTTACACTTTTTTCAGATGGCCCTTTTGACGGGGGGAAGTGAGACTTCATTGTAGTGCAGATTTCCTTTGCAAGCTTGCTTGGTTGGCCAAAAAGGGCGTATGCGTTTTTTTCTGAATATATTCAGGAAAAAACGCATACGCCCTTTTTAGCCAAGTGCATCATTGTGGACGTTCTACCTCTTTTCCTATGCTTTCAATGCAATTCCAGTCTACCTCCTGAAATCGGTTTCCTGCAATTCTGCCCCACTTTCAAGTCCTCTTGGCAGCCTTACTTCAGTATATTTTTGGACGATAGCTGTCATTTATAACTCTGCAGGTTTGTGAATTACAGTGCCCCTGAGCTCCTTTCTTCAACTCGCTTTCTTGTGAGCTGGCCGCAACACCGCAGGATGGCTTCAGGCCCTAATCTTGTTCCGGCACGGCACGCTGAGCCTTTGGTTATTTCCTCTTCCTGGTGGGAAATGAGAGTTAAATTTGCCCGTCCAGACACCTCCAGCTAGTCTCTCATTGGTTCTCCCTATTCCTGTTCATCTTCCGCAGAAATTGCAAACTGGGCCAAACAGGAAGTTAAAGAGACTGACTCTCCATGTCGGGAGAGTGTTAGTAAAGCATCTGGAATGTTGCGCCCGAGTACCAGGGTACGAAAACTGAGACATAATTGAACACGTCTCCCGATCACATGGTTGATCATACTCTAGGATACACATGCATGTTTTAGCTGAATGAAGAATACCTTAAACATGGGTAGTTGAAACCCGTGGAATGGGTACCATGCAATATGACTTCAAAGGGTCTTCATTTGCTCACCGAACCTCTCCAATCCTATCACTGCTGCGTTTATGCCCCTGTACACATGCTTGATTCTCTTTCGGAGACATAGCAAACCATAGGTTTTAAGATACTTATTATTCAGGTACATTCTTAGGCATTTAATATGCGGTGTTGAGTCCATTTCGTTGAGCAAGGAGTAGCTCTTGTCTATTCCATATTTGGCTTAAGGAACTTTATCTGTGCTCATTTCAATCTCTGCTTTTATGCAGCACCCCAACTCACCTTTCCCCTTAAGCAAGCATAAGTTGGTTTTCTAAATTTGAGACCCTGTTCTGTTCTGTAATTCAGTTCCTGTGTAGCCAAGTTTACATTCCGTGTATTACTGATATCTTATGATGTTTCTTTTTCTGTGTGACTTATTTCAGTTAGAATCATCGTACCTGAATCCACTCATTATGCTGCTACGGGCCTGATGACATAGATTTCATTGCTGAGTGATACTGCATTGTACGTAAGTACCACAAATTCTTTATCCATTTTTCACTTCCTGTGATATTGAACTTGTACGGTAAACGAGGTTCTTGTAAACAGAGGCGTCCCAAACTTTGGGGTGGCTGTGTCTTTTTGATTTTAATTTCCCTAAGCTATAGGACCATAAGTGGAAGTGCCCTAGGCTCTGTTGCTTTGTTTTTTAGATGTTTCAGGAAACACCATACACTTCTCCCGAGTGTCTGTTGGCAATTTACATCCCGCCCATCAGCATAACAAGGCTCCCAGTTCTCCATGGCCTGTCCTGCCTTTCTGGATTTTACACTTTTTTCAGATGGCCCTTTTGACCGGGGGGAAGTGAGACTTCATTGTAGTGCAGATTTCCTTTGCAAGCTTGCTTGGTTGGCCAAAAAGGGCGTATGCGTTTTTTCCTGAATATATTCAGGAAAAAACGCATACGCCCTTTTTGGCCAAGTGCATCATTGTGGACGTTCTGCCTCTTTTCCTATGCTTTCAATGCAATTCCAGTCTACCTCCTGAAATCGGTTTCCTGCAATTCTGCCCCGCTTTCAAGTCCTCTTGGCAGCCTTACTTCAGTATATTTTTGGACGATAGCTGTCATTTATAACTCTGCAGGTTTGTGAATTACAGTGCCCCTGAGCTCCTTTCTTCAACTCGCTTTCTTGTGACCTGGCCGCAACACCGCAGGATGGCTTCAGGCCCTAATCTGGTTCCGGCACGGCACGCTGAGCCTTTGGTTATTTCCTCTTCCTGGTGGGAATTGAGAGTTAAATTTGCCCGTCCAGACACCTCCAGCTAGTCTCTCATTGGTTCTCGCTATTCCTGTTCATCTTCCGCAGAAATTGCAAACTGGGCCAAACAGGAGGTTAAAGGCGCTGACTCTCCAAGTCGGGAGAGTGTTAGTAAAGCGTCTGGAATGTTGCACCCGAGTACCAGGGGAGGAAAACTGAGACATATTTGAACACGTCTCCCGTTCAAACGGTTGATCATACTCTGGGTTCCACATGCATGTTTTAGCTGAAGGAAGAATACCTTAAACCTGGAGAGTTGAGACCCGTGGAATGGGTACCATGCAATATGACTTCAAAGGGTCTTCATTTGCTCACCGAACCTCTCCAATCCTATCACTGCTGCGTTGATGCCCCTGTACACACGCTTGATTCTCTTTCAGACATAGCCGTCCATACGTTTTAAGATTCTTACTAGTCAGGTATATTCTTAGGTGTTTAATATGGGGTGTTGAGTCCATTTCGTTGAGCAAGGAGTAGCTCTTGTCTATTCCATATTTGGCTTAAGGAACTTTATCTGTGCTCATTTCAATCTCTGGTTTTATGCAGCACCCCAACTCACCTTTCACCTTAAGCAAGCATAAGTTGGTTTTCTAAATTTGAGACACTGTTCTGTTCTGTAATTCAGTTCCTGAGTAGCCAAGTTTACATTCCGTGTATTAGTGATATCTTATGATGTT
This sequence comes from Grampus griseus, assembly GCF_964374135.1. Lineage (NCBI taxonomy): Eukaryota > Metazoa > Chordata > Mammalia > Artiodactyla > Delphinidae > Grampus > Grampus griseus. The sequence goes on along the minus strand of NW_028132942.1, from coordinate 18,102 downwards.
TCTTTTTCTGTGTGACTTATTTCAGTTAGAATCATCGTACCTGAATCCACTCATTATGCTGCTACGGGCCTGATGACATAGATTTCATTGCTGAGTGATACTGCATTGTACGTAAGTACCACAAGTTCTTTATCCATTTTTCACTTTCTGTGATATTGAACTTGTACGGTAAACGAGGTTCTTGTAAACAGAGGCGTCCCAAACTTTGGGGTGGCTGTGTCTTTTTGATTTTAATTTCCCTAAGCTATAGGACCATAAGTGGAAGTGCCCTAGGCTCTGTTGCTTTGTTTTTTAGATGTTTCAGGAAACACCATACACTTCTCCCTAGTGTCTGTTGGCAATTTACATCCCGCCCATCAGCATAACAAGGCTCCCAGTTCTCCATGGCCTGTCCTGCCTTTCTGGATTTTACACTTTTTTCAGATGGCCCTTTTGACCGGGGGGAAGTGAGACTTCATTGTAGTGCAGATTTCCTTTGCAAGCTTGCTTGGTTGGCCAAAAAGGGCGTATGCGTTTTTTCCTGAATATATTCAGGAAAAAACGCATACACCCTTTTTGGCCAAGTGCATCATTGTGGACGTTCTGCCTCTTTTCCTATGCTTTCAATGCAATTCCAGTCTACCTCCTGAAATCGGTTTCCTGCAATTCTGCCCCGCTTTCAAGTCCTCTTGGCAGCCTTACTTCAGTCTATTTTTGGACGATAGCTGTCATTTATAACTCTGCAGGTTTGTGAATTACAGTGCCCCTGAGCTCCTTTCTTCAACTCACTTTCTTTTGAGCTGGCCGCAACACCGCAGGATGGCTTCAGGCCCTAATCTGGTTCCGGCACGGCACGCTGAGCCTTTGGTTATTTCCTCTTCCAGATGGGAAATGAGAGTTAAATTTGCCCGTCCAGACACCTCCAGCTTGTCTCTCATTGGTTCTCCTTATTCCTGTTCATCTTCCGCAGAAATTGCAAACTGGGCCAAACAGGAGGTTAAAGGCGCTGACTCTCCAAGTGGGGAGAGTGTTAGTAAAGCGTCTGGAATGTTGCACCCGAGTACCAGGGGAGGAAAACTGAGACATATTTGAACACGTCTCCCGTTCACATGGTTGTTCATACTCTGGGTTCCACATGCATGTTTTAGCTGAAGGAAGAATACCTTAAACCTGGAGAGTTGAGACCCGTGGAATGGGTACCATGCAATATGAATTCAAAGGGTCTTCATTTGCTCACCGAACCTCTCCAATCCTATCACTGCTGCATTTATGCCCCTGTACACATGCTTGATTCTCTTTTGGAGACATAGCAATCCATAGGTTTTAAGATACTTACTAGTCAGGTACATTCTTAGGCGTTTAATATGGGGTGTTGAGTCCATTTCGTTGAGCAAGGAGTAGCTCTTGTCTATTCCATATTTGGCTTAAGGAACTTTATCTGTGCTCATTTCAATCTCTGGTTTTATGCAGCACCCCAACTCACCTTTCCCCTTAAGCAAGCATAAGTTGGTTTTCTAAATTTGAGACCCTGTTCTGTTTTGGAATTCAGTTCCTGTGTAGCCAAGTTTACATTCCGTGTATTAGTGATATCTTATGATGTTTCTTTTTCTGTGTGACTTATTTCAGTTAGAATCATCGTACCTGAATCCACTCATTATGCTGCTACGGGCCTGATGACATAGATTTCATTGCTGAGTGATACTGCATTGTACGTAAGTACCACAAGTTCTTTATCCATTTTTCACTTTCTGTGATATTGAACTTGTACGGTAAACGAGGTTCTTGTAAACAGAGGCGTCCCAAACTTTGGGGTGGCTGTGTCATTTTGATTTTAATTTCCCTAAGCTATAGGACCATAAGTGGAAGTGCCCTAGGCTCTGTTGCTTTGTTTTTTAGATGTTTCAGGAAACACCATACACTTCTCCCGAGTGTCTGTTGGCAATTTACATCCCGCCCATCAGCATAACAAGGCTCCCAGTTCTCCATGGCCTGTCCTGCCTTTCTGGATTTTACACTTTTTTCAGATGGCCCTTTTGACCAGGGGGAAGTGAGACTTCATTGTAGTGCAGATTTCCTTTGCAAGCTTGCTTGGTTGGCCAAAAAGGGCGTATGCGTTTTTTCCTGAATATATTCAGGAAAAAACGCATACGCCCTTTTTGGCCAAGTGCATCATTGTGGACGTTCTGCCTCTTTTCCTATGCTTTCAATGCAATTCAAGTCTACCTCCTGAAATCGGTTTCCTGCAATTCTGCCCCGCTTTCAAGTCCTCTTGGCAGCCTTACTTCAGTATATTTTTGGACGAAAGCTGTCATTTATAACTCTGCAGGTTTGTGAATTACAGTGCCCCTGAGCTCCTTTCTTCAACTCGCTTTCTTGTGAGCTGGCTGCAACACCGCAGGATGGCTTAAGGCCCTAATCTGGTTCGGGCACGGCACGCTGAGCCTTTGGTTAATTCCTCTTCCTGGTGGGAAATGAGAGTTAAATTTGCCCGTCCAGACACCTCCAGCTAGTCTCTCATTGGTTCTCGCTATTCCTGTTCATCTTCCGCAGAAATTGCAAACTGGGCCAAACAGGAGGTTAAAGGGACTGACTCTCCAAGTCGGGAGAGTGTTAGTAAAGCGTCTGGAATGTTGCACACGAGTACCAGGGGAGGAAAACTGAGACATATTTGAACACGTCTCCCGATCACATGGTTGATCATACTCTGGGTTCCACATGCATGTTTTAGCTGAAGGAAGAATACCTTAATCCTGGGTAGTTGAAACCCGTGGAATGGGTACCATGCAATATGACTTCAAAGGGTCTTCATTTGCTCACCGAACCTCTCCAATCTTATCACTGCTGCGTTTATGCCCCTGTACACATGCTTGATTCTCTTTCGGAGACATAGCAATCCATAGGTTTTAAGATACTTACTAGTCAGGTACATTCTTAGGCGTTTAATATGGGGTGTTGAGTCCATTTCGTTGAGCAAGGAGTAGCTCTTGTCTATTCCATATTTGGCTTAAGGAACTTTATCTGTGCTCATTTCAATCTCTGGTTTTATGCAGCACCCCAACTCACCTTTCACCTTAAGCAAGCATAAGTTGGTTTTCTAAATTTGAGACCCTGTTCTGTTCTGTAATTCAGTTCCTGAGTAGCCAAGTTTACATTCCGTGTATTACTGATATCTTATGATGTTTCATTTTCTGTGTGACTTACTTCAGTTAGAATCATCGTACCTGAATCCACTCATTATGCTGCTACGGGCCTGATGACATAGATTTCATTGCTGAGTGATACTGCATTGTACGTAAGTACCACAAGTTCTTTATCCATTTTTCACTTTCTGTGATATTGAACTTGTACGGTAAACGAGGTTCTTGTAAACAGAGGCGTCCCAAACTTTGGGGTGGCTGTGTCTTTTTGATTTTAGTTTCCCTAAGCTATATTACCATAAGTGGAAGTGCCCTAGGCTCTGTTGCTTTGTTTTTTAGATGTTTCAGGAAACACCATACACTTCTCCGAGTGGCTGTTGGCAATTTACATCCCGCCCATCAGCATAACAAGGCTCCCAGTTCTCCATGGCCTGTCCTGCCTTTCTGGATTTTACACTTTTTTCAGATGTCCCTTTTGACGGGGGGAAGTGAGACTTCATTGTAGTGCCGATTTCCTTTGCAAGCTTGCTTGGTTGGCCAAAAAGGGCGTATGCGTTTTTTTCTGAATATATTCAGGAAAAAACGCATACGCGCTTTTTAGCCAAGTGCATCATTGTGGACGTTCTGCCTCTTTTCCTATGCTTTCAATGCAATTCCAGTCTACCTCCTGAAATCGGTTTCCTGCAATTCTGCCCCACTTTCAAGTCCTCTTGGCAGCCTTACTTCAGTATATTTTTGGACGATAGCTGTCATTTATAACTCTGCAGGTTTGTGAATTACAGTGCCCCTGAGCTCCTTTCTTCAACTCGCTTTCTTGTGAGCTGGCCGCAACACCGCAGGATGGCTTCAGGCCCTAATCTGGTTCCGGCACGGCACGCTGAGCCTTTGGTTATTTCCTCTTCCTGGTGGGAAATGAGAGTTAAATTTGCCCGTCCAGACACCTCCAGCTAGTCTCTCATTGGTTCTCGCTATTCCTGTTCATCTTCCGCAGAAATTGCAAACTGGGCCAAACAGGAGGTTAAAGGCCCTGACTCTCCAATTGGGGAGAGTGTTAGTAAAGCATCTGGAATGTTGCACCCGAGTACCAGGGGAGGAAAACTGAGACATATTTGAACACGTCTCCCGTTCACACGGTTGATCATACTCTGGGTTCCACATGCATATTTTAGCTGAAGGAAGAATACCTTAAACCTGGGTATTTGAAACCCGTGGAATGGGTACCATGCAATATGACTTCAAAGGGTCTTCATTTGCTCACCGAACCTCTCCAATCCTATCACTGCTGCGTTTATGCCCCTGTACACATGCTTGATTCTCTTTCGGAGACATAGCAAACCATAGGTTTTAAGATACTTACTATTCAGGTACATTCTTAGGCATTTAATATGCGGTGTTGAGTCCATTTCATTGAGCAAGGAGTAGCTGTTGTCTATTCCATATTTGGCTTAAGGAACTTTATCTGTGCTCATTTCAATCTCTGGTTTTATGCAGCACCCCAACTCACCTTTCCCCTTAAGCAAGCATAAGTTTGTTTTCTACATTTGAGACCCTGTTCTGTTTTGGAATTCAGTTCCTGTGTAGCCAAGTTTACATTCCGTGTATTAGTGATATCTTATGATGTTTCTTTTTCTGTGTGAGTTATTTCAGTTAGAATCATCGTACCTGAATCCACTCATTATGCTGCTACTGGCCTGATGACATAGATTTCATTGCTGAGTGGTACTTCATTGTACATAAGTACCACAAGTTTTTTATCCATTTTTCACTTTCTGTGATATTGAACTTCTACGGTAAACGAGGTTCTTGTAAACAGAGGCGTCCCAAACTTTGGGGTGGCTGTGTTTTTTTGATTTTAATTTCCCTAAGCTATAGGACCATAAGTGGAAGTGCCGTAGGCTCTGTTGCTTTGTTTTCTGGATGTTTTAGGAAACACCATACAGTTCTCCCGAGTGTCTGTTGGCAATTTACATCCCGCCCATAAGCATAACAAGGCTCCCAGTTCTCCATGGCCTGTCCTGCCTTTCTGGATTTTACACTTTTTTCAGATGGCCCTTTTGACCGGGGGGAAGTGAGACTTCATTGTAGTGCAGATTTCCTTTGCAAGCTTGCTTGGTTGGCCAAAAAGGGCGTATGCGTTTTTTCCTGAATATATTCAGGAAAAAACGCATACGCCCTTTTTGCCCAAGTGCATCATTGTGGACGTTCTGCCTCTTTTCCTATGCTTTGAATGCAATTCCAGTCTACCTCCTGAAATCGGTTTCCTGCAATTCTGCCCCGCTTTCAAGTCCTCTTGGCAGCCTTACTTCAGTATATTTTTGGACGATAGCTGTCATTTATAACTCTGCAGGTTTGTGAATTACAGTGCCCCTGAGCTCCTTTCTTCAACTCGTTTTCTTGTGACCTGGCCACAACACCGCAGGATGGCTTCAGGCCCTAATCTGGTTCCGGCACGGCACGCTGAGCCTTTGGTTAATTCCTCTTCCTGGTGGGAAATGAGAGTTAAATTTGCCCGTCCAGACACCTCCAGCTAGTCTCTCATTGGTTCTCACTATTCCTGTTCATCTTCCGCAGAAATTGCAAACTGGGCCGAACAGGAGGTTAAAGGGACTGACTCTCCACGTCGGGAGAGTGTTAGTAAAGCGTCTGGAATGTTGCATCCGAGTACCCGGGGAGGAAAACTGAGACATATTTGAACACGTCTCCCGTTCACACGGTTGATCATACTCTGGGTTCCACATGCATATTTTAGCTGAAGGAAGAATACCTTAAACCTGGGTATTTGAAACCCGTGGAATGGGTACCATACATTATGACTTCAAAGGGTCTTCATTTGCTCACCGAACCTCTCCAATCCTATCACTGCTGCGTTTATGCCCCTGTACACATGCTTGATTCTCTTTCGGAGACATAGCAATCTATAGGTTTTAAGATACTTACTAGTCAGGTACATTCTTAGGCGTTTAATATCCGGTGTTGAGTCCATTTCGTTGAGCAAGGAGTAGCTGTTGTCTATTCCATATTTGGCTTAAGGAACTTTATCTGTGCTCATTTCAATCTCTGGTTTTATGCAGCACCCCAATTCACCTTTCCCCTTAAGCAAGCATAAGTTGGTTTTCTAAATTTGAGACCCTGTTCTGTTTTGGAATTCAGTTCCTGTGTAGCCAAGTTTACATTCCGTGTATTAGTGATATCTTATGATGTTTCTTTTTCTGTGTGACTTATTTCAGTTAGAATCATCGTACCTGAATCCACTCATTGTGCTGCTAACGGCCTGATGACATAGATTTCATTGCTGAGTGATACTGCATTGTACATAAGTACCACAAGTTCTTTATCCATCTTTCACTTTCTGTGATATTGAACTTGTACGGTAAACGAGGTTCTTGTAAACAGAGGCGTCCCAAACTTTGGGGTGGCTGTTTCTTTTTGATTTTAATTTCCCTAAGCTATAGGACCATAAGTGGAAGTGCCCTAGGCTCTGTTGCTTTGTTTTTTAGATGTTTCAGGAAACACCATACACTTCTCCGAGTGGCTGTTGGCAATTTACATCCCGCCCATCAGCATAACAAGGCTCCCAGTTCTCCATGGCCTGTCCTGCCTTTCTGGATTTTACACTTTTTTCAGATGGCCCTTTTGACGGGGGGAAGTGAGACTTCATTGTAGTGCCGATTTCCTTTGCAAGCTTGCTTGGTTGGCCAAAAAGGGCGTATGCGTTTTTTTCTGAATATATTCAGGAAAAAACGCATACGCCCTTTTTAGCCAAGTGCATCATTGTGGACGTTCTGCCTCTTTTCCTATGCTTTCAATGCAATTCCAGTCTACCTCCTGAAATCGGTTTCCTGCAATTCTGCCCCACTTTCAAGTCCTCTTGGCAGCCTTACTTCAGTATATTTTTGGACAATAGCTGTCATTTATAACTCTGCAGGTTTGTGAATTACAGTGCCCCTGAGCTCCTTTCTTCAACTCGCTTTCTTGTGAGCTGGCCGCAACACCGCAGGATGGCTTCAGGCCCTAATCTTGTTCCGGCACGGCACGCTGAGCCTTTGGTTATTTCCTCTTCCTGGTGGGAAATGAGAGTTAAATTTGCCCGTCCAGACACCTCCAGCTAGTCTCTCATTGGTTCTCCCTATTCCTGTTCATCTTCCGCAGAAATTGCAAACTGGGCCAAACAGGAAGTTAAAGAGACTGACTCTCCATGTCGGGAGAGTGTTAGTAAAGCATCTGGAATGTTTCGCCCGAGTACCAGGGTACGAAAACTGAGACATATTTGAACACGTCTCCCGATCACATGGTTGATCATACTCTAGGATACACATGCATGTTTTAGCTGAATGAAGAATACCTTAAACATGGGTAGTTGAAACCCGTGGAATGGGTACCATGCAATATGACTTCAAAGGGTCTTCATTTGCTCACCGAACATCTCCAATCCTATCACTGCTGCGTTTATGCCCCTGTACACATGCTTGATTCTCTTTCGGAGACATAGTAATCTATAGGTTTTAAGATACTTACTATTCAGGTACATTCTTAGGCATTTAATATGCGGTGTTGAGTCCATTTCGTTGAGCAAGGAGTTGCTCTTGTCTATTCCATATTTGGCTTAAGGAACTTTATCTGTGCTCATTTCAATCTCTGCTTTTATGCAGCACCCCAACTCACCTTTCCCCTTAAGCAAGCATAAGTTGGTTTTCTAAATTTGAGACCCTGTTCTGTTCTGTAATTCAGTTCCTGTGTAGCCACGTTTACATTCCGTGTATTACTGATATCTTATGATGTTTCTTTTTCTGTGTGACTTATTTCAGTTAGAATCATCGTACCTGAATCCACTCATTATGCTGCTACGGGCCTGATGACATAGATTTCATTGCTGAGTGATACTGCATTGTACGTAAGTACCACAAATTCTTTATCCATTTTTCACTTCCTGTGATATTGAACTTGTACGGTAAACGAGGTTCTTGTAGCAGAGGCGTCCCAAATTTTGGGGTGGCTGTGTCTTTTTGATTTTAATTTCCCTAAGCTATAGGACCATAAGTGGAAGTGCCCTAGGCTCTGTTGCTTTGTTTTTTAGATGTTTCAGGAAACACCATACACTTCTCCCGAGTGTCTGTTGGCAATTTACATCCCGCCCATCAGCATAACAAGGCTCCCAGTTCTCCATGGCCTGTCCTGCCTTTCTGGATTTTACACTTTTTTCAGATGGCCCTTTTGACCGGGGGGAAGTGAGACTTCATTGTAGTGCAGATTTCCTTTGCAAGCTTGCTTGGTTGGCCAAAAAGGGCGTATGCGTTTTTTCCTGAATATATTCAGGAAAAAACGCATACACCCTTTTTGGCCAAGTGCATCATTGTGGACGTTCTGCCTCTTTTCCTATGCTTTCAATGCAATTCCAGTCTACCTCCTGAAATCGGTTTCCTGCAATTCTGCCCCGCTTTCAAGTCCTCTTGGCAGCCTTACTTCAGTATATTTTTGGACGATAGCTGTCATTTATAACTCTGCAGGTTTGTGAATTACAGTGCCCCTGAGCTCCTTTCTTCAACTCACTTTCTTTTGAGCTGGCCGCAACACCGCAGGATGGCTTCAGGCCCTAATCTGGTTCCGGCACGGCACGATGAGCCTTTGGTTAATTCCTCTTCCTGGTGGGAAATGAGAGTTAAATTTGCCCGTCCAGCCACCTCCAGCTAGTCTCTCATTGGTTCTCGCTATTCCTGTTCATCTTCCGCAGAAATTGCAAACTGGGCCAAACAGGAGGTTAAAGGGACTGACTCTCCAAGTCGGGAGAGTGTTAGTAAAGCATCTGGAATGTTGCACCCGAGTACCAGGGTACGAAAACTGAGACATATTTGAACACGTCTCCCGATCACATGGTTGATCATACTCTAGGTTCCACATGCATGTTTTATCTGAATGAAGAATACCTTAAACCTGGGTAGTTGAAACCCGTGGAATGGGTACCATGCAATATGACTTCAAAGGGTCTTCATTTGCTCACCGAACCTCTCCAATCCTATCACTGCTGCGTTTATGCCCCTGTACACATGCTTGATTCTCTTTCGGAGACATAGCAAACCATAGGTTTTAAGATACTTACTATTCAGGTACATTCTTAGGCGTTTAATATGCGGTGTTGAGTCCATTTCGTTGAGCAAGGAGTAGCTCTTGTCTATTCCATATTTGGCTTAAGGAACTTTATCTGTGCTCATTTCAATCTCTGGTTTTATGCAGCACCCCAACTCACCTTTCACCTTAAGCAAGCATAAGTTGGTTTTCTAAATTTGAGACCCTGTTCTGTTCTGTAATTCAGTTCCTGAGTAGCCAAGTTTACATTCCGTGTATTACTGATATCTTATGATGTTTCTTTTTCTGTGTGACTTACTTCAGTTAGAATCATCGTACCTGAATCCACTCATTATGCTGCTACGGGCCTGATGACATAGATTTCATTGCTGAGTGATACTGCATTGTACGTAAGTACCACAAGTTCTTTATCCATTTTTCACTTTCTGTGATATTGAACTTGTACGGTAAACGAGGTTCTTGTAAACAGAGGCGTCCCAAACTTTGGGGTGGCTGTGTCTTTTTGATTTTAATTTCCCTAAGCTATAGGACCATAAGTGGAAGTGCCCTAGGCTCTGTTGCTTTGTTTTTTAGATGTTTCAGGAAACACCATACACTTCTCCGAGTGGCTGTTGGCAATTTACATCCCGCCCATCAGCATAACAAGGCTCCCAGTTCTCCATGGCCTGTCCTGCCTTTCTGGATTTTACACTTTTTTCAGATGGCCCTTTTGACGGGGGGAATTGAGACTTCATTGTAGTGCAGATTTCCTTTGCAAGCTTGCTTGGTTGGCCAAAAAGGGCGTATGCGTTTTTTTCTGAATATATTCAGGAAAAAACGCATACGCCCTTTTTAGCCAAGTGCATCATTGTGGACGTTCTACCTCTTTTCCTATGCTTTCAATGCAATTCCAGTCTACCTCCTGAAATCGGTTTCCTGCAATTCTGCCCCACTTTCAAGTCCTCTTGGCAGCCTTACTTCAGTATATTTTTGGACGATAGCTGTCATTTATAACTCTGCAGGTTTGTGAATTACAGTGCCCCTGAGCTCCTTTCTTCAACTCGCTTTCTTGTGAGCTGGCCGCAACACCGCAGGATGGCTTCAGGCCCTAATCTTGTTCCGGCACGGCACGCTGAGCCTTTGGTTATTTCCTCTTCCTGGTGGGAAATGAGAGTTAAATTTGCCCGTCCAGACACCTCCAGCTAGTCTCTCATTGGTTCTCCCTATTCCTGTTCATCTTCCGCAGAAATTGCAAACTGGGCCAAACAGGAAGTTAAAGAGACTGACTCTCCATGTCGGGAGAGTGTTAGTAAAGCATCTGGAATGTTGCGCCCGAGTACCAGGGTACGAAAACTGAGACATATTTGAACACGTCTCCCGATCACATGGTTGATCATACTCTAGGATACACATGCATGTTTTAGCTGAATGAAGAATACCTTAAACATGGGTAGTTGAAACCCGTGGAATGGGTACCATGCAATATGACTTCAAAGGGTCTTCATTTGCTCACCGAACCTCTCCAATCCTATCACTGCTGCGTTTATGTCCCTGTACACATGCTTGATTCTCTTTCGGAGACATAGCAAACCATAGGTTTTAAGATACTTATTATTCAGGTACATTCTTAGGCATTTAATATGCGGTGTTGAGTCCATTTCGTTGAGCAAGGAGTAGCTCTTGTCTATTCCATATTTGGCTTAAGGAACTTTATCTGTGCTCATTTCAATCTCTGCTTTTATGCAGCACCCCAACTCACCTTTCCCCTTAAGCAAGCATAAGTTGGTTTTCTAAATTTGAGACCCTGTTCTGTTCTGTAATTCAGTTCCTGTGTAGCCAAGTTTACATTCCGTGTATTAGTGATATCTTATGATGTTTCTTTTTCTGTGTGACTTATTTCAGTTAGAATCATCGTACCTGAATCCACTCATTATGCTGCTACGGGCCTGATGACATAGATTTCATTGCTGAGTGATACTGCATTGTACGTAAGTACCACAAATTCTTTATCCATTTTTCACTTCCTGTGATATTGAACTTGTACGGTAAACGAGGTTCTTGTAAACAGAGGCGTCCCAAACTTTGGGGTGGCTGTGTCTTTTTGATTTTAATTTCCCTAAGCTATAGGACCATAAGTGGAAGTGCCCTAGGCTCTGTTGCTTTGTTTTTTAGATGTTTCAGGAAACACCATACACTTCTCCCGAGTGTCTGTTGGCAATTTACATCCCGCCCAGCAGCATAACAAGGCTCCCAGTTCTCCATGGCCTGTCCTGCCTTGCTGGATTTTACACTTTTTTCAGATGGCCCTTTTGACCGGGGGGAAGTGAGACTTCATTGTAGTGCAGATTTCCTTTGCAAGCTTGCTTGGTTGGCCAAAAAGGGCGTATGCGTTTTTTCCTGAATATATTCAGGAAAAAACGCATACGCCCTTTTTGGCCAAGTGCATCATTGTGGACGTTCTGCCTCTTTTCCTATGCTTTCAATGCAATTCCAGTCTACCTCCTGAAATCGGTTTCCTGCAATTCTGCCCCGCTTTCAAGTCCTCTTGGCAGCCTTACTTCAGTATATTTTTGGACGATAGCTGTCATTTATAACTCTGCAGGTTTGTGAATTACAGTGCCCCTGAGCTCCTTTCTTCAACTCGCTTTCTTGTGACCTGGCCGCAACACCGCAGGATGGCTTCAGGCCCTAATCTGGTTCCGGCACGGCACGCTGAGCCTTTGGTTATTTCCTCTTCCTGGTGGGAATTGAGAGTTAAATTTGCCCGTCCAGACACCTCCAGCTTGTCTCTCATTGGTTCTCCCTATTCCTGTTCATCTTCCGCAGAAATTGCAAACTGGGCCAAACAGGAGGTTAAAGGCGCTGACTCTCCAAGTGGGGAGAGTGTTAGTAAAGCGTCTGGAATGTTGCACCCGAGTACCAGGGGAGGAAAACTGAGACATATTTGAACACGTCTCCCGTTCACATGGTTGTTCATACTCTGGGTTCCACATGCATGTTTTAGCTGAAGGAAGAATACCTTAAACCTGGAGAGTTGAGACCCGTGGAATGGGTACCATGCAATATGAATTCAAAGGGTCTTCATTTGCTCACCGAACCTCTCCAATCCTATCACTGCTGCATTTATGCCCCTGTACACATGCTTGATTCTCTTTTGGAGACATAGCAATCCATAGGTTTTAAGATACTTACTAGTCAGGTACATTCTTAGGCGTTTAATATGGGGTGTTGAGTCCATTTCGTTGAGCAAGGAGTAGCTCTTGTCTATTCCATATTTGGCTTAAGGAACTTTATCTGTGCTCATTTCAATCTCTGGTTTTATGCAGCACCCCAACTCACCTTTCCCCTTAAGCAAGCATAAGTTGGTTTTCTAAATTTGAGACCCTGTTCTGTTTTGGAATTCAGTTCCTGTGTAGCCAAGTTTACATTCCGTGTATTAGTGATATCTTATGATGTTTCTTTTTCTGTGTGACTTATTTCAGTTAGAATCATCGTACCTGAATCCACTCATTATGCTGCTACGGGCCTGATGACATAGATTTCATTGCTGAGTGATACTGCATTGTACGTAAGTACCACAAGTTCTTTATCCATTTTTCACTTTCTGTGATATTGAACTTGTACGGTAAACGAGGTTCTTGTAAACAGAGGCGTCCCAAACTTTGGGGTGGCTGTGTCTTTTTGATTTTAATTTCCCTAAGCTATAGGACCATAAGTGGAAGTGCCCTAGGCTCTGTTGCTTTGTTTTTTAGATGTTTCAGGAAACACCATACACTTCTCCGAGTGGCTGTTGGCAATTTACATCCCGCCCATCAGCATAACAAGGCTCCCAGTTCTCCATGGCCTGTCCTGCCTTTCTGGATTTTACACTTTTTTCAGATGGCCCTTTTGACGGGGGGAAGTGAGACTTCATTGTAGTGCAGATTTCCTTTGCAAGCTTGCTTGGTTGGCCAAAAAGGGCGTATGCGTTTTTTTCTGAATATATTCAGGAAAAAACGCATACGCCCTTTTTAGCCAAGTGCATCATTGTGGACGTTCTACCTCTTTTCCTATGCTTTCAATGCAATTCCAGTCTACCTCCTGAAATCGGTTTCCTGCAATTCTGCCCCACTTTCAAGTCCTCTTGGCAGCCTTACTTCAGTATATTTTTGGACGATAGCTGTCATTTATAACTCTGCAGGTTTGTGAATTACAGTGCCCCTGAGCTCCTTTCTTCAACTCGCTTTCTTGTGAGCTGGCCGCAACACCGCAGGATGGCTTCAGGCCCTAATCTTGTTCCGGCACGGCACGCTGAGCCTTTGGTTATTTCCTCTTCCTGGTGGGAAATGAGAGTTAAATTTGCCCGTCCGGACACCTCCAGCTAGTCTCTCATTGGTTCTCCCTATTCCTGTTCATCTTCCGCAGAAATTGCAAACTGGGCCAAACAGGAAGTTAAAGAGCCTGACTCTCCATGTCGGGAGAGTGTTAGTAAAGCATCTGGAATGTTGCGCCCGAGTACCAGGGTACGAAAACTGAGACATATTTGAACACGTCTCCCGTTCACACGGTTGATCATACTCTGGGTTCCACATGCATGTTTTAGCTGAAGGAAGAATACCTTAAACCTGGAGAGTTGAGACCCGTGGAATGGGTACCATGCAATATGACTTCAAAGAGTCTTCATTTGCTCACCGAACCTCTCCAATCCTATCACTGCTGCGTTGATGCCCCTGTACACACGCTTGATTCTCTTTCAGACATAGCCGTCCATACGTTTTAAGATTCTTACTAGTCAGGTATATTCTTAGGTGTTTAATATGGGGTGTTGAGTCCATTTCGTTGAGCAAGGAGTAGCTCTTGTCTATTCCATATTTGGCTTAAGGAACTTTATCTGTGCTCATTTCAATCTCTGGTTTTATGCAGCACCCCAACTCACCTTTCACCTTAAGCAAGCATAAGTTGGTTTTCTAAATTTGAGACCCTGTTCTGTTCTGTAATTCAGTTCCTGAGTAGCCAAGTTTACATTCCGTGTATTAGTGATATCTTATGATGTTTCTTTTTCTGTGTGACTTATTTCAGTTAGAATCATCGTACCTGAATCCACTCATTATGCTGCTACGGGCCTGATGACATAGATTTCATTGCTGAGTGATACTGCATTGTACGTAAGTACCACAAGTTCTTTATCCATTTTTCACTTTCTGTGATATTGAACTTGTACGGTAAACGAGGTTCTTGTAAACAGAGGCGTCCCAAACTTTGGGGTGGCTGTGTCTTTTTGATTTTAATTTCCCTAAGCTATAGGACCATAAGTGGAAGTGCCCTAGGCTCTGTTGCTTTGTTTTTTAGATGTTTCAGGAAACACCATACACTTCTCCCTAGTGTCTGTTGGCAATTTACATCCCGCCCATCAGCATAACAAGGCTCCCAGTTCTCCATGGCCTGTCCTGCCTTTCTGGATTTTACACTTTTTTCAGATGGCCCTTTTGACCGGGGGGAAGTGAGACTTCATTGTAGTGCAGATTTCCTTTGCAAGCTTGCTTGGTTGGCCAAAAAGGGCGTATGCGTTTTTTCCTGAATATATTCAGGAAAAAACGCATACGCCCTTTTTGGCCAAGTGCATCATTGTGGACGTTCTGCCTCTTTTCCTATGCTTTCAATGCAATTCCAGTCTACCTCCTGAAATCGGTTTCCTGCAATTCTGCCCCGCTTTCAAGTCCTCTTGGCAGCCTTACTTCAGTCTATTTTTGGACGATAGCTGTCATTTATAACTCTGCAGGTTTGTGAATTACAGTGCCCCTGAGCTCCTTTCTTCAACTCACTTTCTTTTGAGCTGGCCGCAACACCGCAGGATGGCTTCAGGCCCTAATCTGGTTCCGGCACGGCACGCTGAGCCTTTGGTTATTTCCTCTTCCAGATGGGAAATGAGAGTTAAATTTGCCCGTCCAGACACCTCCAGCTTGTCTCTCATTGGTTCTCCCTATTCCTGTTCATCTTCCGCAGAAATTGCAAACTGGGCCAAACAGGAGGTTAAAGGCGCTGACTCTCCAAGTGGGGAGAGTGTTAGTAAAGCGTCTGGAATGTTGCACCCGAGTACCAGGGGAGGAAAACTGAGACATATTTGAACACGTCTCCCGTTCACATGGTTGTTCATACTCTGGGTTCCACATGCATGTTTTAGCTGAAGGAAGAATACCTTAAACCTGGAGAGTTGAGACCCGTGGAATGGGTACCATGCAATATGAATTCAAAGGGTCTTCATTTGCTCACCGAACCTCTCCAATCCTATCACTGCTGCATTTATGCCCCTGTACACATGCTTGATTCTCTTTTGGAGACATAGCAATCCATAGGTTTTAAGATACTTACTAGTCAGGTACATTCTTAGGCGTTTAATATGGGGTGTTGAGTCCATTTCGTTGAGCAAGGAGTAGCTCTTGTCTATTCCATATTTGGCTTAAGGAACTTTATCTGTGCTCATTTCAATCTCTGGTTTTATGCAGCACCCCAACTCACCTTTCCCCTTAAGCAAGCATAAGTTGGTTTTCTAAATTTGAGACCCTGTTCTGTTTTGGAATTCAGTTCCTGTGTAGCCAAGTTTACATTCCGTGTATTAGTGATATCTTATGATGTTTCTTTTTCTGTGTGACTTATTTCAGTTAGAATCATCGTACCTGAATCCACTCATTATGCTGCTACGGGCCTGATGACATAGATTTCATTGCTGAGTGATACTGCATTGTACGTAAGTACCACAAGTTCTTTATCCATTTTTCACTTTCTGTGATATTGAACTTGTACGGTAAACGAGGTTCTTGTAAACAGAGGCGTCCCAAACTTTGGGGTGGCTGTGTCATTTTGATTTTAATTTCCCTAAGCTATAGGACCATAAGTGGAAGTGCCCTAGGCTCTGTTGCTTTGTTTTTTAGATGTTTCAGGAAACACCATACACTTCTCCCGAGTGTCTGTTGGCAATTTACATCCCGCCCATCAGCATAACAAGGCTCCCAGTTCTCCATGGCCTGTCCTGCCTTTCTGGATTTTACACTTTTTTCAGATGGCCCTTTTGACCGGGGGGAAGTGAGACTTCATTGTAGTGCAGATTTCCTTTGCAAGCTTGCTTGGTTGGCCAAAAAGGGCGTATGCGTTTTTTCCTGAATATATTCAGGAAAAAACGCATACGCCCTTTTTGGCCAAGTGCATCATTGTGGACGTTCTGCCTCTTTTCCTATGCTTTCAATGCAATTCCAGTCTAACTCCGGAAATCGGTTTCCTGCAATTCTGCCCGGCTTTCAAGTCCTCTTGGCAGCCTTACTTCAGTACATTTTTGGACGATAGCTGTCATTTATAACTCTGCAGGTTTGTGAATTACAGTGCCCCTGAGCTCCTTTCTTCAACTCGCTTTCTTGTGACCTGGCCGCAACACCGCAGGATGGCTTCAGGCCCTAATCTGGTTCCGGCACGGCACGCTGAGCCTTTGGTTATTTCCTCTTCCTGGTGGGAAATGAGAGTTAAATTTGCCCGTCCAGCCACCTCCAGCTAGTCTCTCATTGGTTCTCGCTATTCCTTTTCATCTTCCACAGAAATTGCAAACTGGGCCAAACAGGAGGTTAAAGGGACTGATTCTCCAAGTCGGGAGAGTGTTAGTAAAGCGTCTGGAATGTTGCACCCGAGTACCAGGGGAGGAAAACTGAGACATATTTGAACACATCTCCCGTTCACATGGTTGATCATACTCTGGGTTCCACATGCATGTTTTAGCTGAAGGAAAAATACCTTAAACCTGGAGAGTTGAGACCCGTGGAATGGGTACCATGCAATATGACTTCAAAGGGTCTTCATTTGCTCACCGAACCTCTCCAATCCTATCACTGCTGCATTTATGCCCCTGTACACATGCTTGATTCTCTTTTGGAGACATAGCAATCCATAGGTTTTAAGATACTTACTAGTCAGGTACATTCTTAGGCGTTTAATATGGGGTGTTGAGTCCATTTCGTTGAGCAAGGAGTAGCTCTTGTCTATTCCATATTTGGCTTAAGGAACTTTATCTGTGCTCATTTCAATCTCTGCTTTTATGCAGCACCCCAACTCACCTTTCCCCTTAAGCAAGCATAAGTTGGTTTTCTAAATTTGAGACCCTGTTCTGTTCTGTAATTCAGTTCCTGTGTAGCCAAGTTTACATTCCGTGTATTACTGATATCTTATGATGTTTCTTTTTCTGTGTGACTTATTTCAGTTAGAATCATCGTACCTGAATCCACTCATTATGCTGCTACGGGCCTGATGACATAGATTTCATTGCTGAGTGATACTGCATTGTACGTAAGTACCACAAATTCTTTATCCATTTTTCACTTCCTGTGATATTGAACTTGTACGGTAAACGAGGTTCTTGTAAACAGAGGCGTCCCAAACTTTGGGGTGGCTGTGTCTTTTTGATTTTAATTTCCCTAAGCTATAGGACCATAAGTGGAAGTGCCCTAGGCTCTGTTGCTTTGTTTTTTAGATGTTTCAGGAAACACCATACACTTCTCCCGAGTGTCTGTTGGCAATTTACATCCCGCCCATCAGCATAACAAGGCTCCCAGTTCTCCATGGCCTGTCCTGCCTTTCTGGATTTTACACTTTTTTCAGATGGCCCTTTTGACCGGGGGGAAGTGAGACTTCATTGTAGTGCAGATTTCCTTTGCAAGCTTGCTTGGTTGGCCAAAAAGGGCGTATGCGTTTTTTCCTGAATATATTCAGGAAAAAACGCATACGCCCTTTTTGGCCAAGTGCATCATTGTGGACGTTCTGCCTCTTTTCCTATGCTTTCAATGCAATTCCAGTCTACCTCCTGAAATCGGTTTCCTGCAATTCTGCCCCGCTTTCAAGTCCTCTTGGCAGCCTTACTTCAGTATATTTTTGGACGATAGCTGTCATTTATAACTCTGCAGGTTTGTGA